>NC_051159.1:51700776-51899531 GCF_013339745.2 Dermacentor silvarum | reverse complement strand
ATTGTAGTGCACGTTAAAGAACCCCAGGTGGTCAAAATTAATCCGGAGCCCTCCACTACGGCGTGCCTCATAATCAGAACTGGTTTTGGCACGTAAAACCCAGAAAGAAGAAGAAGAAGAGAACTCTCTATAAGCATCAGTCGTTAATACATTACCTATCATTCACTTTGAACAGATACAGAAATGGCGGTAATTTCAGTAAGAGAGAACTCAGCTGACACTTTGGTCGCCTGTAATGTATCTGATGTGATTATTATTCAGCCTTTGTGTATGGTTCTGAGGAGATAATGTAAATCCTGTTTCGGGGGTTTTCTGAGCAAATGTTGATCTTGTAAAATTCAGTCTCATGCTATGTTGTATAGCTGGTGTTGCGTTGTTTTGTATAGCTAGTATTGTTATTGTAGTGTTGTTTAAAATGCATTCTGTTAAAACTTTTTCCAATTCTGTTAACTCACCGTGACGCAAATATTCTTTGTCTTTCCGTTCATAGTTATTTCGTCTATGAGGAATTCGAGCGATAGCTGGAAATATGTGAATTATTGTGCATGTGTGCACACTGTTTGCTGTACTATTGCCTTGCCTGGTCTTTTGGGTCACGTCAAGCTACATATGTAGCTTTTAGTCCAAAATGACCGTCTAGCATGTAAACTGCACAATAATTTGATTTGATTGATTTCGTCGGACACGTTGAAAATTATTATCTCGAAACTGGTTTAGTCCTGAGAATTCCTTCCAAGTGGGTACCCCTTGCGAACTCGGCGGCTATAATTCGTAGATTGAAAGATGTGCCATAAAATCATTAATCAAAACGTTAGTTAGCGTAATTCTGTTAATTCTTCAATTGGGCGTTTTGATTTCTCGTGGAAGTAATGGTCGCCTCATCGAGTAGTTTAGATTAAGGATTATAGCTACGCTATCTGCCACAGGCAATCTTTAAAAATTTGGTTCAGCTAAAATGAAACACCCTGTATATTGGTATGCTAAATGACATCATAGAACCATATCGTGCAAATCAAGGTAAGTGCATGCGCACCACCAGAAAAAATAGTAGCACCGGCAATGGGCCGGATTACTGATGTTCCCGTGGGAGAAACAAAGATTTCGGCCTTTTATTGCTTATCTACTGCAGCTGATTAAACCTCGAGAAGGTGAGGCTGACAGATACGGTACAATCCCTAAGTAAAAAAAAAGAACTTTTTTCTTACACGTCGGGCCTGGTCATACACACGCGGGCCCTAGCTAAGCTTAGTAATGAACGCCCGGGCCCGGGCCGGGCCCGGGCTCAGTAACACGTGCCCGGGTCGAGCCCGGGCTTGGAACGACGGGCCCGGGCCGGGTCCGGGCTGGTCTCGTTCATGTACGCCCGGGCCCGGGCCGGGCTCGGGCTTTGTATTACGGGCCCGGGCTGGGCTCGGGCCTCGTAAAGCGGGCCCGGGCCGGGCTCGGGCCGAAAAATCAGGCCCGTGCAGTGCTCTACCGTCCACTGCTGCAGGTGAAGATAGCGTGTGGCGCAGCTCCTTGATGTAGCCGCCGTCCAGCAGCTGGGTATCAGCTATTCGTCGAGGAAGTAGTATTAGCAGCAGGCGGTAAAAACGGTCAGCAAGAGAGGTGCAGGGCGGTTCGCGAAGAAAGGATCGCTTTATAAAAATCGTACTGACTGCAGTATATTGAGTTCGTCTTACAGTCGGCAAGCTTGAAGACAGGGAGGCGCTGGTGTTTCTTGGCTTCGCCGTGTGGCTTCACACGAGCTCAATTTGACATCGGAGATGTCCTCACGACTTATCCAGTAGACAAGGATGTCTTCGCTGTTGGTCGCTCTCGAAGCCGGTTCACTTCCCAGACGCAGCAGCCGCTGAGCCGGGGAAACCAGCAGGACCGTCGACACGGATCCAAGCCACAAACCATGGCTCCTGTCCAGAGATATGCGCAGAAATCAGTAGACAACCGATGACGGAGCGAAAACAACGGCATGACTCGCCCGCTGTCATTCTAGCCATTCACCATTGTCCACTACGTGAAATCGTGGTGAGATATACGACGTGCTCTCCAGAGGGATCTGAACGTTGAACGTTCCTTGTTACGTGTCGTATTTCCAGGCGCCCCCACCGCCGGTCCCTGCTGTGCTGATTCAACAGCAACATTAGTGTGAAGAGCATACTCGACAAAATGCGAGCACCGATTTCGTTCGGGTCATCGTCAGCCTTCATGATATGACGCCTTTGAAACCGCACTCAAAGACTTTTACACCCATTGTAACTAACGATTATATTTCATTTCTTAAGAAATCAGGCAAGCTGCTAACAAGGGGGATGACACAAATCTCGTAAGCATTTTGCTGTAAAATTACCTGATGCATAACAAAAAAATCACCAAAAGGTACTCGAATGCTGCTCTCTAGACTGCTATTGCAAAGAAAATTGCATGCTAGATGCAGTTGCTAACCCCTCTTTTCTTATTCTTTCCACAAGACTCAAGACCGAGGTTACTGGAAACAAAGGTAGGTCATTAAAGATGTGTCCTTTAATAAGGTCCATACGTTCCAGCAGGATTGTAGGCTTTGCTACTTGATAGATACTATTTCTCACACAAGAAGCAGTGCACAAGTGTGAAACATTTGTAGCACGTTCCAGCATTTATTTAGGTTTCAGTTACATTACTTCTATTAGAGAACATGTTTTTATGACATGCTACACCTGTTTGCTATCGCTTATAGACTTATCTGAAAGCGGATAGCTTCCATTGCCCGTAATGTAAGCATGATTACTTATTTTAAAAAAGTGGAATCACCTCTTGCCAATATTGCGAAGCTTACGTCGAGACCAATCGTTCCTGGCTGATCTAGAATGTAGCATTCGTGAAACTTTGCATTTCCTTATTACGTTATTGTGATCTCCTCTTGAGTCCTAGTTACATTGTGCTTCTTCTAGCGTATTTTCTGTGGCGAACCACATCGCCAGCGTAATAAGAAAAAAGAGAAGACGACGACGAGGTCAGACGGAAGAATGAAGGAATCAAATGAAGGTTCTACCTACAGTACCCTAGTGAAATCTTTACATTGGCGCAGTCAAAAGCAGGAACCTGTGAAAAAGATGGACGTCGCGTTCAGCGAGGGACGAACCACCATCGAAGGCTACAAAGCAAGTGACGAACAACATGTCAGGCCACTGGAGGACGTCACCACGCCTGATGTTCTATGGAGCGTTCCAACTGCCTCCGGGTTTACGGCTGACGACCCCCTTCACTGAAGCTACCGTTCCTGCATGCTATGGCCGAGACGAGTCTGAAACTTGTTTTAAAGGACCAATCTCAGCTCATGAAACTGAATCAGCTGTAGCGCTGCTGGACAATGATAGAACTGTTACGAACGCACTGCTTGACTTTCCGAAATGCCAGATGGAGCAACAGAAGCAGCAGGTAGATCTTGTTGCGCCATCAAGATCTGGAAGCAACAGAGAAGAGCTTTTCTTGAAACCAGACATGTTTGATGGAAATTCGTCCGTTGTACAAACCTGGCTTCATTTTTCACTTTCATAACTTCACAGTTGAGGTAATCATGGAATGAGTGGAATGAAAGTTTCTCTCGGGCATTTAAAATGAATTCCGTGGAACTTTGGAATAACACAATATTCTGTCAAATCATGAAGTCAAATCACGGAGTCAAATCACGAAGCTGGAATGACGGCGATGCGGGCGAGAACGATGACTTCGTGATTACGAGCACATACCTAGTAGACTAAGCTAGTGTATAACTTCGGCTGCTGTGTTGGTGTAAAATGCTAGATATATAGACAGGGTGAAGACAACGGCAATGACCAGGGTTCGAAGACGAAGGTGGAATGTCGACGATGGAACGCCCTCGACGGCATCACGGCAGCGATGGACATGGAATGCATGATCACTGTGTGACGACGATGACATTATGAGAGTCAGATGGTAAACCTGGATTGACGGCGATGCCACGACCACGAGCACATCATTAGTGGCCCACGCTATTAGACAAGTTGGTCCACTTAGTTGGCATGAAATGCATAATGACGACGGCATCATGAGAGTCGTATCACGAAGCTGCTATGACGACGATGGAACGATCACGACGACTTCCCGACAACGAGCACATACGTAGTATCCCTAGCTGGACGCTGTGTCGGCATGAAAGCTTAGATAGATAGATAGATAGATAGACAGACCGAGAGACTCAAAACACCTGAAGGAGGCAAAGAATGGTAGTTGCATAAAAATGAAGCTGTCCAGGCGATGTAATATGTGGGGCTGATAACCAGTGGTCAATAAATTTTACAGCGTGGATGCCTAGGGAAGGGTTACACAGTCGAAGTGCGGCAGGGAAATATGTGGTGTGCTTGGGTTCGGAAATTTTCAGGCGCAACTTATCAGTTAGCGCAAGACAGGGGTAATTAGAGATCGCTGAAAGATTCTTTCTTCTGCAGGGAACACAAAATAGGCGGATCATAACGATGGTTATGGAATATCTTTGAGATAAGCGTTGCTATGGTCTGTATTGCTATTTGAGTAAAAATCAACCAAAACACTGAAAAACATTCTGTTTTCGGACGTCCCTCTGCTTTCTGGGGCTTTACGTTCTAAAACCAGTTCCGATTATGAGGCACGCCGTAGTGGAGGGCTCCGGATTAATTTTGACCTTCTGGGGTTCCTTAACGTGCACTACAACGCAAGCACACGAGCGTTTTCGCATTTTTCGACATTATCCATTAGCAAAATTACAATTAGGCGTCATGAAAATTATTTGTACTTATAATTATTAGAAATGATCAGAAATAATGGAAATGAAAATGGAGGAAAAAATAACTGGGGGCCGCCGGTGGGTCACGAACCCACGTCTTCGCATTACGCGTGTGTTGGTCTTACCAATAGAGCTACCGCGGTGCCGTTTTCCCACCCACTTTCTGAGGCATTCATGTTTATCTGCTTGAACTAACCCTGGGAGTGTTAGCCAGCGCCACTACTCACCAGCCTTGAGGACGGATGTGGAACATCGTTTTGCCGCAGGCCTCAAGTGTAGGTGAACGCGTTGGGTGCACCAATGTGCATCTTTCCGATCGTGAAAGCCGGCTAATACGCGCAAAATTGCCGCGCAACTGGCCGCTCGAGTAACTTTTCCTAAAAGGATTATGCTTAATTAATCAACTCCTCAAATAGATGAAGAGTACCAATGAAAACATTTTAAAACAACATGAAAAACCGCCGATACAGCTTTCTGTGTCTCAATACGCGCTACATAAAAGTAAGTTCCGAGCGGGAAAGAAGCCCGCGAATACATACACGCACAATGCCTCGAGCGGTCATTAACGCGGCAATTTTACTTGTACTCGCTGGCTTTTTTTTTGCGCATGTTGTTGCTCTATAAATTCGCTGACGTTTATTTTGTGTATAATTGTACAATTATATTACAACATTACAATCTGATATGCTTAGTTGTACTTAGGTGTTGCTGTACATTTTTTTATAAATTTGAATTGAATTTACTACCATAAACTTTCACAGTAAGCAACGCTTTTGTAACGCGCAAAATTGTGCATGTATGTGTGATCTGCTGTAAAACCTGTCGTTCTAGGGTCTGAGACCTTTGCCAGGCGTTATGCCTTTAGTCTCAGTCTACCCTCGTTTGAATGAACGAGAAATAAAATTTAATTCAATTCAATTCTTTCAAGCTCTGAAAAACACTTTTATCTAGCACGTATTCAAAAACAGAAAGCTGTATCGGCGGTTTTTCGGGTTTCTCTACAGTGTTCTCGTTGGCACTTTTCGTCTACTTATAATATTTGAAAAGTTGATTAATATTTAAGTCTAACGATGTAATTAGGTGGGATGCAACAATTAACCTGAGTATGTCTAAGCGGCGGCAAACAACATTACCTTGGTTTTGTCGAGATAATGGCGTTTGCGTATTTAAAATTTTCGGTGCATGATACTTCGACACCCTGTATAAATATGCCTATAAGTAATCGAATTGGGATTCTCAGCAGTGCGTTGCCAAACCTTTTATCTAGTAGGAAAGGAAACGATCAACTCATTGCATTTACTTGCATAACATTTCACAAACTGCTTCTCGTTATACTTGCATAGGTTCCAAAATTAGCGTTCCTTCTGCATATTTCTTCCTTTATTGAAACTTGTAGAGGTACACGTGGACATGACACACATATAGATTGAGCCTAATCTCCCATTTTGTATCCATATATAATCAGCCGAAGTTTTTGGGTTGGAAAAATGAACAACTGCAAATGCTTGTACATTGCAGGAATTTTACCGCCTTGTATTCAGCGGGTCTGCGAAGTGGAACTGTTACCTTCGCAATGCTTACTTATGGTGAGAACATTTTCCTGTGTACCTTACATCCAAATTACCTGCCTCACAACTTTTGTACTTACTCCAGTGCCGCGCTGTGAATCTCTGTCGATAGAAGTTGATAAGCATAATCTTCCATACTAAAGCATTCGTTTTGTGACGCGTGATAAGATATTGTAGCGGCACGTGTGTACTGGAAGAAAAAGTTCGTGACGTTTCACTTCCTGAAGACGGGTTACGAGCAGGTGTACGGACGCCGCGAACATGCACAGCCAGCACCGCGGCGTCTAAGCACAAACGAGAAGATCGTAAACGTATCGCGGACGCTCGATTTATCTCGACGGTGCAATGCCTGGTGTGCCACATGGAAAGCCATATTAAGGCGAAAACCTCAAATGCTTTATCAGACGGTGGCCTTGAAAATGTTTGCCCAAAGCCAGCGGACATTATTTATCTTCTTATTCCTTTGATGTGCTTGACTGCAAGCGCCGGTATCAGTTACGCTACAGATCATAATACCACACTCCACAGCACTGGAAACACTGTTATTGTGAACGTACATGCAAACAGTGGACCACGGAATCACCACCTCCCATAGCTCGTTAGAAAGGTGTGTAAGATGAATACATTTCCTTCTCCAACGAAGCATGGTGTCTGCCCAAAATCGTGAAAGGCGCCAAATGTAACTTTATCAATGTTCAAGCTGAAGCGTCAACACAATTATTCTTTCAAAGGAGAATGTTAAACGTACTGCATAAGAATGGATAGTTGGGCGAGTTGGTACGGTAACATATTCTTGATATAAGCGCGAAGAAGACACGGACCTAGGCGGAAGAAGACGCGCTCGTCCTGTCTTCTTCCGCCTAGGTCCGTGTCTTCTTCGCGCTTATATCAAGAAAATGATAAACGTGCTGTTACCAATAAAACATTTTGCAATAAAAGAAAGGGCGTCAACATGTTACGCTCCTCTAACGGTAATCGTAATGCATTAAATGCTGGTAATGCATTAAGTTATACGATCGCAGGGGTCAGACTTCTTGCCAGACATAACGAGCCGCTGTGTTAAGTACTTGTGTGGTGCTTTAGGTTGACCTCGTCAACGACACATGCGAGCACTTAATGCGTACTACCTAAAGGTGCAGCATGCTTGTCACGTGTTACAAATGCGTAACACAATCCGAACACAGTTAAAGACACATGATTTTCGTACGTCGTGGCTCTTTATTAGTCAAAGTCCATTTTCAGCGTCGTCCGGTGGGAAGAAATCATCCGACCACATACCGTCACTGGAGCTCCGCGATGGCTTCTCGACGTCATAATCCACTAGGCCCCGGGAGAGCGCCCTCCATCACCGTCTCTCTCGCTTCGCAGTCAACTGTCGCCACAACCGCCGCCGCCACCGTTTGACGTCAGCGACGCAACACCTGCTTTTCTGCCTGCGTTCGCCGCTCGTTCCCGTCTCCACCCGCCACTCGCCCGGAGGTCACTTGTTCTTATTGCGATATCAATTATATGGACACTTCAACCGGATTTCTGCCGTCGCCGTGAGGTTCCCTATAGATAAAATCTTCGCCGCGTGCCGTATGCCCGAGCGGAAGCGTGCGGGGACGCGCACTATCACGGAGAGCGAACGCACTCAATCTCCCACGCGCAAGCAAGGAAGCGGGAAGCCAGCGCCGGATGGAGCGGGGGGGGGGGGGGGCGCACTTCTACTCGGCCAACAACCGCGCTCGTCGCTTGCCGCACCGTCTCTTATCTCCACACGGCTCTGACCTTTATGCGCTGTGCATTCGCCGCTCAGTTTCCGTTGAAGCGATAGACTGCACGTACCTTCGCCCGTTGCGGCGTATGTGCTTGCTGCCAGCGTTTTGACAGTCGTTGTCTGCAGTCATTCAGTGTGATCTGTTCATGTTTGTTTGTGCGCGCTCACGCCACGCTTGTTCATTCAGTTAGTAATAGTCGGGCCACATTTTCCAACGCACGCTACACATGCAATGCTGCCCGGATCGGCAGTGCAGCGCTACAGGTGTGTCCCTTCACACGCGCTGCCCACGGGAAGCGCTTCTCATCAACACCACCGTTTCACACGCGCCTTCTCGTGGTCATCGAGTCTCTCTTCACGTCGGTCTACTTACGCCGCAGCACGCCTGCTTACTTAATCAGCTCATGTTTACTACAATTCATATTGCTACCAAAGCCACTCACCTTACTTCGTATGACACTGCTGTGTTACTATCGCATTCATTGCTTCGCCCTTAGGGCGAAACTGTGACATTTTTTTTGTACCACTCGACTATACGCCGCGTTTTTAAGAATGAAATAGTTTTAACTCACGTCGTCAGAGATCATTTTCGTTAGTTTTCGTTAACTGTTCATTTATGCATTTAACATGTTTGTGCACGTAATGTACGCCTGTTCGAGTAGGCCAGCTCATCAACTAAAATTCTGCTATCTGCCAAACCAACCTTTAAACTTTTTGAAAGTGTTCGCTAAAACACCCTGTATATACGTACGGTTCTTCTAAAGGGGAGAGAGGGTATGGTGGCTTGGCGTGTGGTTAGCGGCGATGCGAAGGTGTAGAATTCGAAAGAAAGATGTCTACTCGACGCCGGTGGAGGAATGTGAGGTAGCGCAACGTGTCAGCCGGTATGACGTGTTACTGTAGGTTCCTCGTTTCGTAGAGGGGGACTGAATGACGTGGGGGCGAATTATCTGCTCCGCTGGAGGTCAGTGAACCTTTTGTTCTCTATCCCAGTCTCTCTGGGATAGAGAACAAAAGTATCGGCGTAATTGGCACTCGTTAAAAAAATAAATAAGTAGATAAATAAAAGAACGAAAGGAATGAATGAAATAAAAGGGAGGTGGGGAAATTGGAATATTATTGACAACCCAATAACCTCCAGCCCCCAAAAAAAGCTAAGCAACCTAATGATGTATAACGAAGTGCTGTTGCCTATAGTTTTCACTTCGTGGATAGAGATATTTGCGGTGCTTTTAATTTCACAGTCGATTTAAAGGTACTTGCAGGATCTGCGCCTGGGACGAGAACGTGCTTTTATTACGGGGGAATGCTGTTGGCTGACTTTTGCATGCATTAACATGTCTTTAATTGTTTATGTTGCGGCAGTAGGCTAGCCTTGGTATCTACGGGTAAGTTTTTCTCAGGCGCTAATTACTTGATAATACTGGGTGGTATTTTCGTAGGTTGTTGTTCATGTTTGGCAGGGCATTATAATATTTGGGAATAAAGGCTGCGGTGTGTCAGCTTCTGGTGTAGGTTGTTTCTTAGCTAATTCCGACTGCCTCTGCAGTCTTTACGCGACGTGATAGGCTCGGTAGAGAGGAATTTGTGGATAGTTTCTTTCCGCTAGCGTTACCTTAAGGTCATTTAGGGGCCCGCTATAATCGTTGTCTTCGCCACTGATTCTTCTTATTCCTTTCGCTTGTACGACAAAAATTCCTCGCTTGCAGAGTCGCGGGTGATGACTGGCGTATTCTAAGTACTGCTGACTATCCGTAGGCTTCCGGTAAAGCGTCGTTCTCAGTTTCCCGTTTTCTATGTAAACCGTCGTGTCGAGGAAGTTGATTTGACTAGGAGAGTGAGTGATGAGAAGTAAATTTAATACACAGTTCAAAGCGGTTTATTAGCAGGTGTAGGTTGGTTAGAAAGTTTTTTCCATATTCCCATATTATGAATATGAATATGTCGTCAATGTAACGTAGGTGTGGGGTTTTAAACGGTATCATTTTCATCAGACTTGCTTCATACTGTGCAATAAAAATGTTGGCATACGTGGTAGCGATTGGTGTTCCCGCGCTTGTGCCGAAAGTTTGTCGGTAGTGAATAGAACCGAATTCAAAATAGTTAAGCGTAAGAACTAATTCAAGGAGTGACATGTAAACTTCAGGAGCGTGAGCTTCAGGACTGACTGCCAGGGATTTCGACACGGCTTCAATTCCATCATTCATTGGTATGTTAGTTAAAAGAGTAGAAACCTCTAAACTACTAGAATAGCGCCGTTGTAAAGGATTTTGTTGGCGTTAGTCGAGTCGATAATTCGAAAGAAGTAAGGGCGTATTTTGAACAAAAGATGGTAGGGGGTTGGGATGTTTCACAGATGGTTATTTAAGAATTTAGATAGTGACTCGGTAGGTGGGTTGTTATTAGACACTATAGGCCTACCTGGGATTTCTGCTATAAATATTTATTCTACGGGAACCTTATGTATCTTATGAAGAACATAAAAGCGGCCGACTGCTTCGTTATTGTTTTCGTGCGTGTTTTCTGTGTGCTTGTACAGTTCATAAGAAAGACAGATTCCTCGTCGCATTGTGATTTGCAGTGCATGCAGCCCATAGAGACGATTGGTGACATTTTGTTTGTTGGCACTAATTGAAAATAGTTTTATATGATGAATATTAAAATACTAATTATCACTATACTGAGTTAACATCAATTGAAACGAGAAGGTTTCTTGAAGAGTGGCGCATACGCAGTGGTACATATCCGGTGTCCCAAGTTGACGTAAAGGCGATTCGTTGAAGACCACCACATATCCAGTGACATATCCAATCACCTAAGATGGCGTCAAGGACGGTTGTCAAAAAGCGTCAAATACCTATAGTTATATATCCAGTAACCCAAGTTCGAGTGAATTAGGGTCATCGAAGTAACGGTACATGTCTGGTTACCTATGTTAACGTCAAAGAATTTAATTCAAGAGCGACACATACACGGTGGCACATACCAAGGGACAGAAGCTGGGGTGCAAGTAGGTCACTGAATAACGGCGCATAACCATTGGCATGTAGCTAGAGACCGAAGTTGGCGTTAAAGATGTTTCTTGAAGAACACCACACTTAGGTGCCCGCGACTGAAGTTGGTCCAACAATTGCTCTTAAACGCCATTCCCTTACCACAGCAGCACGATGGCCTACCCATTTGACCATAGACTACGCAGTGCCCCAAGACAGACATACCGCAAATTTAGGGAAGTTCCCAAAGACGGCAGCATTATCATTCTGGCAGAAACCGTCTCACGATGAATGTCACCGTTAACGCCGTTAGCTTTAGTGAAATGTTGCAAAACAACTATAAGGCCAAAACCTAAGCACTTCATTAGGAGGCATGCATGCAGCCTGGCTCCTCTCTTGCGTTTCTTACTGGACACTACTGCACCGGCTAGCATTCACCACCACTTCGAACAGCGGTACCTGCCCACTCCCGCATCTACACTAGCCCATGTAGGCATAGAAGAGGTCCCTTGAATAGTGACACGTATGTACACATTGCCACAAACTCAGTGATGAAAGTTGGTCCGATGGTTGGCTTCACAACCTGTTACCTCGGCAAGCAGCGCGATATCCTACGCATTCACCCAGTGACTACCCAGGGGGCCAGGTAGGCGGGAAACGGTTAGTTACATAGGTAAGTCGATAAAAACACACATACACGCATACACAGGCTAAGTTCCTTAAGAATGATATTGCAATATTATACAGAGGAGAAGAGGGCACATACTCCACTACTTCATAACCAGTGACCCAAGTTGCGTCAAATGACGTCATTGAAGATGAAGAATGGCGCACACCCAGTGACACGAGGCCAGCGATCAACGTTAGCATAGAAGCGTTTCATTGAAGATCGGCACGTATCTAGCTTCACATACTCAGTAACCCAATGTGGCGTCATAGAGTTTCGCAAAACAGCGGGACGTAGCCAATGTCACATACCCATTGACCCAGTTTGGCCCGGCTGTTAGTTTCGAATCCGGTTCCTTGAGTATAGGAGCCCGATGCTCTACCCAATCGACCATGACTTCTCTGTGACCCAAGTTAGCGGTAAAATGGTTAGAGGCACCGATACATAGATAGAGAGACATATACCCTACAGTATTTGAAGTGTCCTACCAATAATAATCACAATTATAAATGTGGACAGAAGGGTAGCTTGACGCAAATCTAAGTAGAACCCGCCGCTTCCGCATTACGCGCCGTAAAGGGTATTCAGAAGGGGAAGAAAGCCCAGAGGGATAAAGGTGCAGCAAGACGTCCCTGGGGCAAGATCATTCATTAAATCATTTCTCAGTCCCGCGAGCAGCAAGGTCACGTGCGGCCGCCGAGCAGAAATGTGCACGAAAGCAGGACACCTCTCCATCCCTGCCTTTGTGTAGCGTTAGAGAAACGCTCATACATACCCTGTCGGTAAATCGCGGACCCCTTGCACTTGACGAAGTTGACGTCGTGTAGTTTGCTCCCCTTGCTGGGATGAAGTGACCGCATAACTGCCATGGCAGACTTGGGCTTGATCTGCGCTGGCTTAAGCCCTGAGGACCAATTTGTACGCACAGACAAATACTCAATATTGTCACTTTTCATCTAATTATAATATTTGAGAAGTTGATTATTCAATTAACCCTAATCATGCAATTAGCGGAATGCAAAAAATAACAGTATCTCCAAGCGAGGGCAAACAACATCCACCTTGGTTCTTTCCAGCTACGTGGCATGTACATATTTTAAATCTTTGTGCATGATAGGACACCCTCGATAAATTGTCACACAAGTGCCTAAACGTTTGCGGAGACAAAGCTACAGTCTTATTACTTCGCGCAAAACGTAAGATTGTACACAAAATTTGGTTAGGCGCTGGAACGACCGTGTTGAATTGTCTCGTAGTAGCCTGCTTTTACTCAACCACTGTCAGAATATTTCGGGCACAAATGCGAAGCGCAATAAATTCATCATTGTTGTTGCGCGGAAACGTATGCAAATATCCATCGGTTTCAATCATGCGCCTGTAAATTACATTGTTACTTCAACACTCTTCGACAGGAATCACTACAAGAAACATCGTAAAAAAAGTGTAACTAATGTTATACTCAAAATCTACTAAACTTTTGACCTATGGATAGAATTGCATATCAATTGTACTTTTATATTGCTGTGTAACATCGTGAATTTGCTGTTCTTTTTGTGTGTGTGTGATTTCTTGTTTGTATGGCTCCGTCAACTGCTGCGTTGCGGCGGTATTATTTATTGTTTTAGTATTGTAATGTTCATCTAGTGCATTGATTGCACAACATGATTGCACTAGATGAGAAGTGCAGTTATGTGTTCTAATATTCATGTACCAATTCAGCACGTGTTTGAAGTTCTTTCAGTTATGTGCAAATTATTAATGACTAAGTTATTCCTTGCCAAATGTTGTCATGTGGGTGGGACAGGGTTTGGAAGCAGCAACATGTGGCTTTTTTCATTGTGTCGACTCAAATTGGTAACTATAAATGGAGGAATAACGCTATTTCTTAACTTTCATTTTTATTTGACGTATGCTCCCTGCCTCACCATCTGCGGCTCACTGACATTGGCTGGCACACGAATAAGTGAAGTTTTTAGGAAAATGTGTTTCTTGCAGATGAGCAAATGAAGCGGCATCCAGAAACAACTGGCTACTTTAATATCGCATATGCAAAGAAACCATGTTTTGTTGTGCAGAGTCAGACAGGTGAGTAGATTTCAAGAATTAGTAGGATAAATAAATCAGGCATGAAACGGAAAATTCAGAAATGGTATTTTTGAATAAATACATGTTAAATGCTTCTTATTCCTGCTTTACGCTAGATCTTCGCGAATGTGGATATTTGTTCCGAGCGACCAGTTTCAGATTTGTCTATAAACTTTATCGCTTTCTCGAGTCAATGTACCGATCTGCCATGTATATATTGTTATAACTATCATAGAGTGCTTCACGAGAAATTTTTCGATAAAAATGTGAAATCAAATTTACATAGCAACTACTGTTTCAATTAAATATGTTAGATATGGCCCCGATATAACATGCTCTACTTGGCCCACAATTACAGACATTCACATCATCTGTCCGAAAAGGAAAAGCGAGTAAATAAGTATACTATTTCTTGAAGCGTGTACATGTGTAAATATTTACGTGGATAAAGGAATATGATTGTCGATGAACACATAAATGCAACTGTAGCAATTCTTAGAGAGGTAGTTAAAAGCATAGAAACCTTAGGACATCTTAGTCAATTCGAGGCACTTCGATAATCATGACCAACAGCAATATGATCGTTTAACTTCTCGATACAAAGAAATATAGAAAGTAGTAACCGTTGAAATGTTCTCTTTATCCTGTCAACTATGTTGTGTTTATAGAGCTTGACAAAGCTATTGCTGCTCTATGGTGTAATTATTGAACAGAGTTGGTACATGTAGAACACGAAAAAAAGATTAACACTCAAAAACCACTTGAATGGGTTCCGACGTGGACACTGAGTGAAGGAAACACTAAAGGATGATCGTAGAAGTCATAGTCATGAGCATGACTCAGCAACATGACAATGACTCAGCGAAAAAAAAGATTAACACTAAAAACCACTGAAATTGGTTTTGACGTGGGGACTAATGAAGGAAATACTAGAGGATGATGTTATAAGGCATAGTCATGAGCATGACTCAGAAAAATAACAATGACTCAGGGAAAAACGATTAAAACTCATAAACCACTGGAATATGGGTCCGAACGTCGGTACTGAGAGAAGGAAACACCAAGGGATGGGGGTAGGTCAGTTAGTCATGACCATGACTCTGCAAAAATGACAATCACTCACCGAAAAAAAATAAACACTCAAAAAACAATGGAATGGGTTTGGATGTGGTACTAAGTAAAGGAAAAGGCTAAAGGCTGATGGTCAAAGTCATAGTTATAAGCATGACTCAGCAAGAATGACAATGACTCAGCGAAAAAAGATTAACACTCAAAACCAATCGAATGGGTTCCGACGTGGACACTGAGTGAAGAAAACCTAAAAAGATGATGGCAGAAGTGATAGTCATGAGCATGACTCAGCAAAAATGACAATGACTCAGCGAAAAATATTAACACTAAAAACTACTGAAATTGGTTCTGACGTGGGTACTACTGAGCGAAACACTATAGGATGATGGTATAAGTCATAGTCAGGAGCACGACTCAGTAAAAATGAAAATGACCCAGCGCAAAAAGGTTAACACTCAAAAAGTACTGAAATGGGTTCGGACGGCGGTACTAAGTGAAGGAAACACTAAGGGATGGTGCCAGAAGTGATAGTCATGAACATGACTCAGCAAAACTGACAATGACTGTGCGAAAAAAGTTTAACCCTCAAAAACCGATGGAATGGGTTTCGTTAATTGACAGGCTCCCCGCACACTGCACAACTTTCCAATTTCGCGAGTACATCACCGATAAAAAACGGGCTCCGAAAGAACACTTCAGCTCCTGAGAATTACCGCACACTACGATCCAGTAAGTACACTGGGCTTGCGGGAGCAGTAAATTTCTCCTCAGGAATTAAGGCTTGCAGCACGACAACCACGTTGCTGCCGGTTCCCCGAAGCACTCTAACTGGGTTCATTTCCAGAAACCCTTTTTCAATGGGCAAGTCCCCGTTTCCATCAGCCATAACACATCGTCTGACCGCAGTGTTCACGACGGGAATTATCCCTCTATCTTGTAGAACGACAGAACCCCCGTTCTCTGTTGAGCTTGCATGTGCTTTGTCTCCAGAGGCCATACACTATGTTTCCCTCTTGTCCACCCTTCCGGCGGAAAACTTCTCGCTGCTATAATGCAACTTCTCGTCTTTTCTGTTATGCGCTGGAAAACCTATTCTGGTCCGCGACCAGTAGTCAGCTGCTCTATGACCTTTCTTGTCACATAGAAAACAGCGGTTTGCGGTCTTCTCTGTTTTCCTCGCAAGCTCTGACATTGACGCTGACGGCCCTGCTTCCTTGGGGACACGTTCTTTATTTAGGTCCGAGAGTGCCTGCGCTTCCATAAAACTTTCAGCGGTCTCACACAGTGAACTTGGTGTTTTGCAATTTCTTTCCTTGTGAAAGATTCCGAGTTCTGGGGAACAACTTTCCATAAACTGCTCTTTTATTATTACTACTTTCAAGCTAGAATAGCTTTTCTCCGTCTTGCCTATTTCTAGCCAACGGTCAAAGTAGCCGAAAAGTGTTGCGGCGTATTGCAGGCCGGACTCGTTTTCTTCTGGATTGACTTGGCGAAATTTCTCCCGAAAACCTTCCGCGTTGTACCGGAACCGCTGCAGTAACACCATTCTTCATCATCATCATAATCAGCCTATATTTTATGTCCACTGCAGGACGAAGGCCTCGCCCTGGGATCTCCAATTACCCCTGTCTTGCGCTAGCGTATTCAAACTTGCGCCTGCAAATTTCCTAACTTTATCATCCCATCTGGTTTTCTGCCGACCTCGACTGCGCTTCCCTTCTCTTGGTATCAATTCTGTAACCCTAAGGGTCCACCGGCTATCCCTCCTATGCATTAAATGGCCTGCCCAGCTCCATTTCGTCCGCTTAATGTCAACTAGAATATCGGCTATCCCCATTTCTTCTCTGATCCACACCGTTTTCTTCCTGTCTCTTAACGTTAGGCCTAACATTTTTCGTTCCATCGCTCTTTGTGCAGTCCTTAACTTGTTCTCGAGCTTCTTTGTTAACCTCCAAGTTTCCGCCCCATATGTTAGCACCGGTAGATTGCAATGATTGTACACTTTTCTTTTCAACGACAGCGGTAAGCTCCCAACGCCGCTCTTACCTGATCATAATTCAGCGCAGCTGTCGAATTTATTCGGCCTATCCTAGTTAGCGCCTCTCCGGTCCGTGAAATTGCCCACGTCTTACGGCGCCACCCTTGGCACGTCGCTACTCGTTCAAACAGCTGCAGGTACTTGTCGAGGTCGTCGAGTGCTTCATTGAAGGGCGGTATGAGTTTATGAGGAGTGCAGACATCCCATGCACCTGTGGTATTGATGCGATACCCTTCTGGTTCATCAGCCTCAGTTGACTGCACCCTGTTCGTTATTTTTCTTGAAGTCGAAGCTCCAGCTCTAGAATCTCCAGCTCTTATTCTTGTTCTTGAGCATTCTGTTACAGCTCTAAAACTCTCTGTTACCGCTATGCGTTTTCTTTTGTGAAGTCGCGTTTATTTGTGCGCTCGTCGCGACTTTGGGCGCACTCTCTCTCTACCAATTCTCCGTGCTCAGCACTCTCAAAGCCTAGTTCTCGGCCAAGTGCAAAAATGAATTTTCCTTTTCCATGGCTCAGCTCCGTATCTCAGTAGTGGCTTTGTCTGATAACAAGCAACCTTGGCAGGCCCGCCAATTTTGCTAGTTCGTCGGCCCAGGGAATCAGATACATGTAGAAAAGTAATAGACGGGACAAACATTTATCAACAACAAACGGCAACAATTACACTTACAATGAGCTACAAGACACTGAACTATTTCTATACGGTCCACACAGTCCACGACTCTCGCGAGTTGTCACAGCGTGTGTCTTCACTGATTATATCATGAGTCTATCAGTATATTCATAAGATGGTCACTCACAATACTTGATGACGATGTCGGAGGTGTCCGCGGTTAAGACTTGCAGCACCATTTGTACATCGAAATCGTACAGGTGGCCAGCGTACCAGCAGACGAACTGCTCGCGCGACAGCACGGCGGGCCCCACGCATTCAGCAACGCGGCATCGTGGCCAGGACCCCAGCAGGCGGTAGTGCCGTACCTTGTAACGTTGCTCGCCCGAACATCGCACTCTCGACCAAGGTCGTCTGGTACCGCTGGGCTCGAACACCCGTTCAGCACAGGAACAGCACCGACCCGCTTCGTTTGGTCTGCATCTCAGCTCTGGCCACTGGCCACTGAACACTGGTTCACCACAGGAGACGCCGGTCTCGTCCCGGGTGGTCTGGTAGCACCGGCTCGGTCCGTTTTGTGCCTCAGATTGAACCCGTATACGCCCTGGCTAACCTGGCAGCGCTAGCTCAGCCTTTTACGTTCTAAAGCCCGGAGCTTCCATGCACGATCGTCTCGAGCCCGTGCCTTCACTTCCTCTTCGTGGCTTCCGTTGGCTTCTTTTACAGCAAAAGGCAGCGGGTATTGTCGCACCTATATCAGAGCCGCTGAAGTTAACTTCAATTCACATTGAACAACGTCCTTCTTCCCCGGTAAATTGGAAAAGATATCTCTCAAGTTGCTCAGAACGTCCCTGACTTGGGGTCGCTCGTCTGCGTTTCTTAATACTACTTACGACTACTTCTACTATACTAAGAGCGCTTGGACCGCAGACTAACAGAAGAAACCGTCTTAGAATGCCGACATCACACGACAGCGCAGCGGAGGGCAACGAGAGCTCTGTTGCAGTTTTTAAAGGCTCCAAAATTGGAAAAGCGGCTTTACTCTGAAGTGATGTTTCATCATCATCATCAGCCTTTATTTTAGGTTCACTGCAGGACGAAGGCCTCTCCCTGTGATCTCCAATTACCCCTGCCTTTGTGTGCACGTAACTTTTAGTAATCATTGTACTAAAAATTCGCTCCCCCCCCCCCCTATTTAATGCCCCATGGGCCTTTAGGCTAAATAAAATGAAAACAAATTGAAAATGAAACACGTTTTTTGAACGCAGTTCTGATGTACAGGTTCCACTGCAGCATTGAACGAGATAGAATCGGCGATGAACAGGCGACGGAAACACGCATCGCGGGTAAGGCGGGCACAACTGTATCATCATACACGCAAAACACACTCCGAGCAAGCTGCAATTTCAAGAGCACAGGCGAAACTCTGGTGCCGACATTGAGCTCTCCCGTCCGGCAGTCAACATTGGCACTACACAATTACAAAAAGTCAATCCCTAGAATCACGTCACGCGAGGAGCGACGAAGAACAGTAAACTCTGCATTAAAAACTCTCCCACCCAAAGACACATCCACATTACACACACCAACCGGGTTTAATGATTTACCACGGACGTCAATTAAACTTGTGCACTGGTCCCCACGCAACCTAACCTTGCGTCCCAGAAGGCATTTAAAGCCCACACTCATGACCGAGACAGTTGCTTCCGTGTCGACTAAAGCCATTGTAGAGACCCCATCAGAAATTAGCTGGAGGCAGCTTAGTCAGCAGCGCACATTTCACAGCGACCTCACCTCCATGAGGCGCGCCGGCTAGTTTCCCGGCGGGGGCGACACGAATCGGCGCCGAAGCGATGGTGACGTGAATCGCGACCGAGGGGATGGTGATTTGGAGGCTGGAAAGGCTGGTGGTGGCGTCAGGGTACGGTTGGAGGCAGGGGAGCGGTAGCGGTTCCGGGTTCTTTCTTTTCCAAAGTAGGTCTCCTGGGCGGCGCGTCTGTTCTCTCGGAAGTGGCTTCCTGAAGGGGAGTCCCTTGGCCACTGAGTGCGCAGTGTACGACCGCTAGACCGCGTAGTCGGCGCTGGTGATCCGTAATTCAATGCTCGGCGTCGGCTACAGTACCTAGGTAGGTGGCCAGGCGTGCCACAGAAATAACACACTAGCAAAGGGCGAACTTCAGGATGCGGTTTGAAGTATTCTGCCGAAGACATCGGCTGGAGGTAACGAGGCTCTTCCCATTGAGTGTCGTAGGTAGCGGTAAGTCTTTGTGGGCGAAAGCTGCCTGGGCGTGATCAAACGTTGAGGGGGCGAATCATTGCGTGGTGGTTCGGTCGTATCGTAATGTGGTTCGTCTCTGGAGCCGTCAAGATCCGCGACGCTGTTTAGTGCTTCTAACTCCTTATTTGTCAATTCGCTACCTTTTGTTTTTACTTACAGTATAGAAGGCCCTTCTGTTTTCGTGATACTTCTCATACTTATTTTGGTGTAGAAATTATACGTTCAAATCACCTTTATATCCTCAAAGATGAGTATTCTTGTTTACTAGTGTCACCAAGGGCGCATATTATACTCTTACATAAACTACGAGAATGATCCCGGCCTAACGCGTACATTTATAGCGTACACATACCGTAGGTTGCGTTTCAGCCTAATTCGGGACATCGGTTTGCTGTCAAAGTGAACGTCTATGCAGTACATGTTGCTAGGCTAGTCTATTCATAATAAACAATTTCATTACTTAATACGCATGGCTGCTTAGTGCCAAATGGAAATCAATAAGAGGAGGAGACAAGTTGAACTTTGACTTCGTCCCTTCCCCCTTTTTATTTCTGTTTTTCGCTACGTGGCGGTAGGTTTTATGGTCTGAGATTTTTTTGTACGTCGAAAGTAGGGAATATTTTCTCTCATTCATCAGACATGCCAGAGAAGTATAAATTTAAGCATGCCACTCATAACAGGCGCCAATTTCTGTAGGACTTCGATCACTTTGAAGGCGACAAAGTAACAACATAGACTTAGCAGTTCACCTGGAGTGTCGTTGAAATAAAAATAAATATTGGGCTTTACTTTTGTAATCATTCTGTCAGTAGTATCACTTTGATTAGAAGACGATACGGAGCTTTCCGTCACTTAAAAGTTGCTTAACGCACTTATCGAATCTGGCCTCCTAAGTATATCTGTCATGGTTGTTTTCGATGCCGTGTAATGGTCATAAGTAATTTTATATTTATTTAAGTTCATCGTCTCACTTTGCAGATCCCTCAAGTTGTCTTACCTGGGTATTAATGAAACATATGGACGATAATCTGGACGACTGCATTGGAGCATTTAGTGAAACATGCGTAAATTCCACCACTACAGTACATCAATATGACAAAAGTGTTTGCGGAAAATCTGAGAAACAACTATAAAAAATGAATTCCTCTTGCTTGCTGTGATAAGTTTCTGGTTCTTGGAAACTGGGCTTGTTCCAATGCAATGAATAATCTGCTTGCTCATATTACTCATTTAGCCCCTTCTGAAGGCAGCGGCGGCGTTCAGCAACAAAATTTGTTACGCACACAAAAGAGCACGACCAATTGCTATCAAACATTAATTATAAATTTCTGCATGTTCAATGTAGCTGCTTCGATGTTGTTCGACAGCTATTTGCCAGAGGGGGAGGGGGGATACAATACCTTATCCAACGATATACTTTGGTGGTGCCCTTAACGCGTTGTCTGAGGAGAATATAACGCTCTATGAAGGAGGCGTGATATGAGTGGTGAGCGTATCTCCTACTTAGAAGTATCTAAAGATCGCAGATTTTTTACAGCTATAGCTATTGAGCAAGCACGCCTCTAGTCGTTTTCGCGTTCAAAGGTGTTGCAAGGGCATGTTTAAGAATAAAAAGGTGTGGGCCAAAAAGGCAGAGAAAGAAAAAGTAATGTTTTGTATCATCACCACACACAAGGAGCAGCGTCTCGTCACCAACTTACATTTTCTTCGTTCCAAACATTGTTTGGGAACATCTGCCCATGCGTACATCAAGCGTTACCACACCAAACAATGCAGTTACTGCGCATGAAATTGGTCAAATTGTCGCGGTAGTGCTTCACCACATGGCGAAACTGCAAATTATATAGAGGTTAAGGCACGTGCTAAACATTAGGCAAATAATATCCGCAGCCACTAAAGGATCTAAATAAATTAGCTCACGCTTACGTGAACTGCACTGTACGCTCGTACAACTTTATTGGCATAGAGAAGTGTCCCTCTATGAAGAAAGCGCTTGTACTACTGTTCAGCAGGCCAGGCGATACTAATGAAACGAATTGTAAACGTTCAGTTACGCACAGTGAAGGTATCGCTCTGTTGAAGGTATTAGATCATGGTCACTACGGCAGTGAGGTCCCGAAAAGAATGGGCCCGAACTGGGTGAAATGTTAGGTGGGACCAAATTCAAAGAAACTACGACGCCATCTTCGGAACCAGCCAAAAAGTGGTAGCCACAGATCCTGAGGAGGCGGTCTTCGCACTTAAACAAATGCACCAGACTTCAGAGATTGCTACTGCGACAGCAGCAATATCCCTCACACTCTAAAAAATAAGTGAGTCTTGGTAGGCTCAGTGCAGCACCTACTCCACAGAAAATGCATTTACTGTTTTCGAACTAACGATAGAGTAACAGATTACAGAGTATTTCATACAATTGTTCCTATTGCCCGCCCAACTAAACTATACACATCAACTCCACGTTCCTGGGATACTAAAATTTCGCTACGTTGAAGTGACCGAAAAAAAATTTGTTGGTTAATGTCAAACAAGGGAAATATTTATGTTATGCGACGACATGTGCGCCTTCATGAGGGTCACGCTGAATCGATGCGACACCCAAGCAAACCTGGCTTGCATCAGTATGACTCTCGGTGGCCCAATCTTACCTAAAGTGGCTGAGCACCGGACATCAGGATTGAGGACTCGTTTACTTGGGATGGGCCCCGTTCAATCTTCGCTCTCTTTTTGAGGTGGCCCCTAAAAGAAGGATCACGTGTTGGAAAATTTGTTGCAAACTTCCTGTAATACGTAGCGATGCCAAAAAAGAAATCTCGCAGTTTCACCCGAAAGGCGAAGGATCAATTGTGCTATCAAATTAGTAGAGAGCGATACGGAGTAAGGATAGCAGTTTTATCAGCTGTATAAACTTGGACATGCAGCAGCACAAGCAACGCGCAGAACTGTTGTCGACGCCGTCGGCGTTTCGCCCACGTTCGCACCGAACGCGCGCGGCGTTGGTTACTGTTGCCAGTGCCTCTGGGGGCGGCTCGGAGGTTTTCGACGAGATCAGAATGGGACACTCGTCGAGAAGCGTCGGCAATCTTACCCACCTTCTCGCCTCGCAACGTCTTTATATAAATACGCATTTGGTGCCGCAGCTAAACGTCACCTCCCCTCTCTCCCTCCCGTCCCCCCACGGCCTTTCGGCCGACGGAAGAAGTCGCGTTTGCTCTCTGCCGTGTGTTCGCGCGCTTTCACTCGCACATACAGCATACGGCGCGCGGCGACGATTTCATCGCCGTTAGACTTCATACGGAACCTCACGGCGACTGCGACGACGACGCCGACTCCAGAAATTCGCTTGGAGTGTCCATATAATTGCTATCGCAATAAATATTTCAGAACTCTTCTACTACTTGGAAGATGGAAGCCAGCGAAGTTGTGACTATGATGGGTCTGCTGTGGTGAATACTGCTATAGTGAAGTTATATCTTACCATTATTGATTATATTGAGCGTCTTCGGCATGTTCGTCAAAGAGAAAGGACACCGGCGCGATGGCCAAGCAGTGCGTTTGCTGCGCCAAGCCCGCCCTATTGTCATAGACTAGCGTGAGCCACAGCGTTCATAGCCGCGGCACATTGCACTGCAGCGTCAGTATCATGTGGGATCTCACCCGCTCCGGCTCTCGGCGGCTCATACGGATATATTCAACGCGGGTATGAGCCACACGTGATTTCTTTTTTACCTTCTTCGTTCCTGTCTTTCTTCTTTTCTTTCTTCTTTCTTTCTTGCTTTCCTTCCTTCTTTATTTCTTTCTTTATTTTTGTCTCTGGCTCATACCCCCATATCCCTGGCTGATACCCGCATATCCAATGTGGGTATGCGCCACATGTGATTTTATTATCGTCAATCGTGACGTAACTGACGAGGATTTGGTGTAATTTATGTCATGTCTTATCAGTGATGTTAGTCATCCGTTTTGACACTTGTGCTAAGGGACAACTGTCGGGTAACCGCCACGCATATGGAGCCAACCACCATGCACATGGAGCCGAAATGCTGATGATGATAGTTTTTTAACACGAAAGTGTTTTATGCCAGGGTCCACCAAGACTTCACTGACGTATTTCCGTCACGGAAATACGTCATAGAACATAATACAAACAAAGAAACCAGAAGAAAAAGTTCCACAAACATGCAAAATTTGGAAATCGAACCCACGACCTCTCGGTCCGCGACGATAGATCGCCGAGCGTTTAACCCATTGCGCCACAAACGCATTTGCAGAGAGCTACACAGACGCGCCTTATATATCTAACACTCCTCCGTGTACCCGCGCTCTTGCTCGGGCGGTGCCGCCGCCTACGAGCAGAAAAGAGAAGTACTGCATTATGACACTAACGCGCACCGACAGTGAACGCTTCGGTGGTCTCAGCACTACGACGCCTCGATGCCAGCATTCGAAGGACGCTGGCATCAAGAAGCACTACCAACGCCACTTAGGTACTTAGGTGGCGTTCACCGTACTCAGCACAGCGGAGCGTGGCCTCCGCAATTAGCTCTGAAAATGTTTCTGAAGTTGATCGCGGAGGCTGCAATTACGACGCGCTGTACGCGCTGATTTGACTCGGTGACGATTCAGTTACGTGCTTTGTCTTGCGCGTTTTATTAGTGTGTCAGTTACGTGCTTCGTATTTCGCGTTGTGCTAGCGTGTGCAGCGTAGTGCAGCTTCCATATGCACGACGGTTGCTCATGGTCATCGACGTTGGTAGTCGTGATGGAGGAGACGTGCCACCAGGCGTCAGCGTGGGTGCATCAACGCCTAAGGGCGCTTTAGCCACAAAACACCAATAGACATTATATATCAATGTGCAATAAACATTACACTACTTCTGTGAAGACACGTTTCACTTTCGTGTTCTATACCGATTCCTATATAAGAGGGATCAACCACATTTTTTCTACACGTGGACACGATCCTTGAGGAACTAGCCCTTAACAGCTTCGCTGTAAAACTACGGCACTGGCTTTAAAGAGGATGGCTACCGCTGATATTCGCGTGAGAAGAGGCTGGCCACATTGCCTGGAGATGGTGTAACCGATGTTAGAGAACAACGACAGGGCAAACCGACACATCTCTTGGTTCAGCTGAAATCCTGAAATGCACAACATTTTCAAAACACCATCCAAGTTCCGAAGATGTTCTTCACGTGTACAAACGAAACTAATATATCGTCCAAGCGAACAACGCAGCGGAGCCTAGTACGGTGTTCGTATCTCTCTTGAAAGTGCTCAGAGCCGTACGTAATGCGAAAGGCACGTGGTTGAACTCGTACCATCCCGGAGCATTATTGAAGGTCGTTTTAAACTTGTCTTTTGGGGCATTCTCCATTTGCCCAGAGCCCACACGTAAATTCATCAACGAAAACATTCCCAGACAGCGTAGATAGGATGACACTATCAATATGATTGTACAGGCTGTCGGATACATACTTCCATTTCGTCTGAGAGACACAGGATAGGCCGCAAGGAACGAGTAGCCTAGCTTGTCATATACATGTACACGGCTATATCTTTACTGTGTTTGCGCTGCTGAGATCTCATCTCCATAAAACAGGCGTCGTACGCACTACGAAAGTTGCTGAATGCAGCTATGAAGGTGAGACCCAAGCTTGTCCAGGTTAAGTTGTTGCGTCCTTCGTACAGGTGCCACGCATGAGCGGCCACACGGATATAAAGCCAACAGACAATGAAGCCAAGTACAGCATCATGAAAATAACTGGTTGACATTGAAATTTTGAAAATAAGGAAGAAAAGGGAAATGAAAGTGGACCAAAAGGTAACCTGCCGGCAATTGTAGCCAAAACCAAAGCTTCTTGGCTTGATATGGTCATCGCATTTCATCCTCAGCTCATACTTATGTCCACTGCCGGGCTAAGGCCTCTCCGTGCGATCTCCAATTACCCCTGTCTTGCGCTAGCTGATTCCAATTTGCGCCTGCAAATTTCCTAACTTCGTCACCGCACCTAGTTTTCTGCCAACCTCGCCGGCGCTTCCCTTCTCTTGGTATGCATTCTGTAACCCTAAAGGTCCATCGGTTATCCATCCTACGCATTACATGGCCTGCCCAGCACCACTTTTTCCGCCTAATGTCAACTAGAATATCGGCTATCTCCCTTTGTACTCTGATCCACACCACTCTCTGCCTGTCTCTTAACGTTAGGCCTAACACTTTTTGTTCCATCGCTCTTTGTACGGTACCTAACTTCTTCTAGAGCTTCTTTGTTAACCTCCAAGTTTCTGCCCCATATATTAGCGGTATGTTACTGGTATTTGTTATCCCATATATTACCGATAAAAGGCAATAGTTGTACACTATTCTTTTCAACACCGGTAGAATGCAATGATTGTACACTTTTCTTTTCAAAGGCAATCGTAAGCACCCAGTCAGGATTTGGCAATGCCTGCCTTATGTACTCCAACCCAATTTTATTCTTCTGTAAATTTCCTACACATGATCAGGGCCCCCTGTGAGTAATTGACCGAGATAAACGTACTCCTTTACATACTCTAGAGGGTGACTGGCGATCCTGAATTTTTTCCCTTGCCAGGCTATTGAACATTTTCTTTCTATTCGGCATATTCAACTTCAACCCCACTCTTACTCTTTCTTGGCTACGGTCCTCAATCATTTGTTGTCATTGGGTTGCTGAGATAATCGCCGTTGATGCTCACTCCTAAGCCTTCCCAGTCAAACAGCTCGAATACTTCTAACCATGTAGTGAATAACATTGGAGAGATTGTGTCTCATTGCCTGACCCCTTTCTTCATACGAAACTTTCAACTTTTCTTGTGGAGGGCCAAGGTAGTTGTGGAATCTTTGTAGATATTTGCCAATATATTCACGTATGTCTCCTGTACTCCTGCAATGCCTCTATGGCTGGTGGTATCTCTATTAAATCCAATGCCTTTTCATAATTTATGAAAGCCATACAGAGAGGCTGACGGCACTGCGCGGATTTCTCGATTACCTGATTGATGACTTGGATATGATCTATCGTATAATATCCCTTCCTGAAGCCAGCCTGCTCTTGTGGTTGACTGAAGTCAAGTGTTGCCCTGATTTTATAGGAAATTATCTTGGTGAATATTTTATACAAAGAAATCAAAGCTAATGGGTCTATATTTCTTCAATTCTTTTACGTCTCCTTTCTCATTGATTAGTATAATGTTGGCGTTCCTCCATATTTCTAGTGCACTTAAAGTCGTGAGGCATTTCGTATAAATGGCCTGAATCTTTTCAAGCCTGATATATCCTCCACCTTTGCTTAAATCGACTGTTATTCCAACTTCTCCAGCAGCTTTTCCCCTGGTCATGTCTTGCAAGGCCTTTGCAACTACATCGCTAGATAACTACATCACTACTTCGAATGAAAGTAGCTTGGCTGCTCCGGGAACTGTACAGGTCAGTATAGAATTATTCCGCTGCTTTTACTGTGTCATCGAAATTGTTGATAATATTACCCTGCTTATCTTTTAATACATACATCTTGCCTTGTATTATGCCAAGTTTTCTGCTTACTGATTTCATGCTATGTCCATATTTTGCTGCTTCTTCAATCTTTCACGCGTTACAATTTCGAATATCCCTTACTTTCTTTTAACACGAAAGTGTTTTATGCCGGGGTCCACCAAGACTGCACTGACGTATTTCCGTCACGGAAATACGTCATAGAACATAATACAAATAAAGAAACCAGAAGAAAAAGTTCCACAAAAATGCAAAATTTGGAAATCGAACCCACGACCTCTCGGTACGCGACGATAGATCGCCGAGCGTTTAACCCATTGCGCCACAAACGCATTTGCAGAGAGCTACACAGACGCGCCTTATATATCTAACACTCCTCCGTGTACCCGCGCTCTTGCTCGGGGCGGTGCCGCCACCTACGAGCAGAAAAGAGAAGTACTGCATTATGACACTAACGCGCACCGACAGTGAACGCTTCGGTGGTCCGCGACGATAGATCGCCGAGCGTTTAACCCATTGCGCCACAAACGCGAAGCACTACCAACGCCACTTAGGTGGCGTTCACCGTACTCAGCACAGCGGAGCGTGGCCTCCGCAATTAGCTCTGAAAATGTTTTCTGAAGTTGATCGCGGAGGCTGCAATTACGACGCGCTGTATGCGCTGATTTGACTCGGTGACGATTCAGTTACGTGCTTTGTCTTGCGCGTTTTATTAGTGTGTCAGTTACGTGCTTCGTCTTTCGCGTTGTGCTAGCGTGTGCAGCGTAGTGCAGGCTTCCATATGCACGACGGTTGCTCATGGTCATCGACGTTGGTAGTCGTGATGGAGGAGACGTGCCACCAGGCGTCAGCGTGGGGCATCAACGCCTAAGGGCGCTTTAGCCACAAAACACCAATAGACATTATATATCAATGTGCAATAAACATTACACTACTTCTGTGAAGACACTTGTTCACTTTCGTGTTCTATACCGATTCCTATATAAGAGGGATCAACCACATTTTTTGTTGATCAGTTTTGACAGTTCAGCCAATTCTATCTGCGCTCTTGACTTTGACACTTTCATGCGTTGTCGTTTCATTATTAGGTGCCTTGGTACTTGGGAGAGCTTACCTACTGGTTGCCTAGGTGCCTTACCTCCACGTCCTATTGCTGCTTCCCAGATCAGCCTATTTAAGGTTACATTCACTACCTCTATGTTTTATTCATCTTTTCTGTTCTTACTTTTGTTTCTGCATCTAGGTTGGCCTGATTCTTTCTATATGGTCATAATTACCAACAAATCGAGCCCCTTAGTTCCTTTCTTGCTCTCCTTGATTCATAGCGACGATCTTGAACATGATATCGTTGAGGTCATTAGGTGCCAAGCGAGGGTTTACTAGCGAAGTGCCTGGTCTCCTAAGTTCACGTGTTATGTTTTGGCATTTGGCAAAACACGATGTTCCACATCCACCCGGCTTCGCTTTGAGTTGCGCTTGCCAACAATCCCAGGGCGAGATGTAGTACACATAAGTACCCGAGATATTCATGGTCATCGCCGTAGCAAAATCGGTAGTGATGCGTATGTTCTGGGTTTGGGTCTCCCGAAGGATGTCACAACATTTATTGCGATAACAATTATATGGACACTCCAAAGCGAATTTCTGCCGTCGTCGTCGCCGTGAGGTTCCGTATTACGTCAACCGGACGCTGCATGTCCGAGTGAAAGGGTGCGGGGGACGCGTGCTTTCACGGGGAGCGAACCCACGTCGGAGGTGGTGGTGGTGAAAACATTTATTTCACAGTATGCTTGGACCAGCCCGTAAGGGACTGGTCCTTATAAATACTGGGCGGAGGTCCCTAGTTCGGGACCCCAGTGGCGGTGGTCGCCGCCCGGGCGCGCCCAACTAAGGCTTCTTGGGCCTTTAAGTCGTGGCAGCCGAGCAGGGTTGCCTCCCAGTCTTCCCGGGTTGGGTTGGGGATGGGGGGGATGGCCGGGTTGGAGGGGCAGGCCCACACCATGTGATAGGTGTCTGATGACACCGCACCACAGTGTGGGCAGTTGCCAGTAAAGGAGGGGTCAAAATGTTTTAGAACTGCCGGGCACAGCAAAGTGTTGGTTAGAAGGCGGAGAAGGAGCCGCTCATCCTCCTTCCTAAGGCCTTTACATGGGCGGGGGTAAAGGCGATTACTATCTTGATAGTATATTGTAATATCTTTAAAGGTATAGGCCGGATTAAAATTGGGTTCCTGATCGGGTGGGGAGGAGAAAGCAGCCCGGTGAGAGAGCGCGCGGGCGGCTGCGTCTGCTGCCTCGTTTCCTGCTAACCCCTGATGAGCAGGGCACCACATAAGGTAACGGTGTGCGGGGTCCCTATCCCGTATGCAATTTTTGTAGATATGATAAGCTAGAGAGGGGGTCCAGCCTTGTTCGACGTTCCGACAGGCCCTCGTGAGTCGGTGATTATGTATTTCGAATCGGAATGTGAGGCCGCGAGAGCGATGGCGACTTCTTCCGCGTGTGTTGCATTGCGGGCTCTAAAAGGTGAGGCCGTTAACTGTGTTGCTGTTTGTGAACTACCGCCGCCGTGTACCATCCCCGTGGTGAGGACCGGAGGCATCCACGTAGTAGACACCTATTTTGTTGCCATAATGTGGGGCTAGAGCCTCCGCACGCGCCAGGCGCTGGCCATTATGATCTTCATGTGATATGTTATTTGGAACAGGTCGCACGTGGAGGGCGCGTCTCCACAGTTCTGGGATGCGAAACCTATCATCCATGGGAATGGTGTGTTAGATATGGAGTCGAGGACGAAGGCGGCGACCTGACTCCGTTTGCGACAGGCGTGTGTATTGGTTTGTGAGGTGCGCTTCCCGGAGCTCCCGGAAAGTGTTCACCATCCCAAGGGCCATAAGACGGCTGTTGGACGTGGTGACGGGGAGGTCCAGGGCACGCTTAACAATTTTGCGGAGGATGACCTCAAGGGCCTCTTCCTCTTGCTTCCGTAGGTGCAGGTAAGGAGTCGAATAGAGAATTCGACTGTCACGAAGGCGTTTGCCAGCCGCAAGGCATCCTTACTTCGTAACCCCCCGCGTTTGTTGGAAACCCGGCGGACCATGCGGCCACCTGGTCCCCCGCCTTACGGAGGTTTGGCCAATGTAGTATCTGGCCGTCTGTGTTTGTGGATGTAGAGTCCGAGTATCCGGATCTCTTCAGCTTCGTGTATGGGACCACTGTCAAGAGACAGAGAAATTTGAGTTGTGCACTTCGGCGAGGGGTCGGAAGGTGCACAAATTCTGATTTTTGGGGGGAACATTGAAGACCGCAGCGGCGAGCCGTAGTGGTCTACAATCGTCGCCGCTGTTTGCAGGCTTGGTTTCAATGTCCGCTATGCTGCCCTGCGTGGCCCACAGGTGATGTCATCGGCGTACAGGGCGTGCTGTACGCCGGCGACACCACCCAGCTGGGCCGGCAGGTGCATCATGGCCAGATTGAAAAGTAGTGGGGAAAGTACCGCGCCCTGGGGGGTTCCCCGCGTGCCGAGTAGGTAAGGACCGTGCGGATGCGGATGTAGGAATGTCGATCCGTGAGAAATTGGCGTATGTATCGGAATGTGTTGAGGCCACAGTCGGTCTGATTTAGGTGAGTGAGTATGATCTCGTGTGTTACGTTGTCAAATGCCCCTTAAGATCCAAGGCGAGTACTGCTCGGTCATTATGGGGCATTCGAGGGGGTCATTGACTTCCCGATTGAGTTGCAGGAGGACATCCTGTGCGGATCTGTGTGGGCGAAATCCGAACATGGTGTCCGCAAACACATTTTTGTGTTTAAGATGTGCAGATAGCCGGTCCCGCACCATTGTCTCCATCAGTTTGCCCACACTGGAGGTGAGAGAGATGGGGCGGAGGTTATCTGTGTCAATTGGTTTGCCTGGTTTAGGAATAAAGGTTACCAGAGCCGTTTTCCAGTCTATTGGCAGGGGGGCGCCCCCGCGCCAAATTGCATTGATGTAGTCGAGGAGGGACTGGTATGCCGTGTCGGGCAGGTTCGCCAGAAGCTTCACGGTGACCTTATCCCTTCCCGGGGCAGTGCCTCGTTTCATTTTAGCAAGGGCCGCCCGCAGATCATGGAGCTGGAACGGTTGATCCAGTTCCGTGTTCTCTCTGCCTGCATAAGAGTACGCAGACCCACGGGAGTCTTGGGCTGTGCACAAATACTGGTCCCGGAGTTTTTGTGCCAGTTGAGTTGTGTTGCCAGGGAAAGCGTGCACGGCTCTCTGCAAATGTTTCTGTGTTTCGGTTCGTGTTGAGTTGGTCGATGAGGGCTCGAAAGAGGCGCCATGTGTTGCGGCTGGACATTTGTCGCGCGGCCGTGTTGCATCTATCCACCCAGTTGGAGTCGGCGAGTTGGGCCGCGTACTCGGCCGCTCTTTGGGTGAGCTCGGAAATTCGAGCTTTAAGCTTTGTGTTATGTTTCTGGCGTCGCCAGCGGCGGACAAGGCTGCGACGGGCTTCCCAGAGGTGTAGGAGGTGGTTATCCACGTCCGTGACTGCCTCTGACAGCTGGATCTGAGTTTCATATGAGCGAAGGTGTTTCAGCAGGTGTTGGGACCATGCTGAGTAACCCTGGTCGGAAATTGGTGTGTTATCTAATGTGTCAAAGTTTTGCCTAAATGTGGTCCAATCTGGGATACGGGCTTGTGTTTTGGAACGCTTGAGGGGGCGTGTGTATAGTGTAGTGTTAGGGATGCAGTGGTCGCTACCGAGGGTTTCCTCGGTGTTGAGCCAGTCTGCGTGTCTTATGTTGCGAGTGAAGGTCAAGTCCGGGCACGTATCTCGTGTCACGGAGTTTCCTAGCCGGGTTGGGTGGACGGGGTCTGTGTGGAGGGTGAGGCCCAACGTAGACGCAAGCTCCGCCAGCTTACGTCCGCGCAACTCCTCTCTGCGATACCCCCACAGCTGACTGGGAGCGTTAAAATCGCCCACAATCAAGAGGGGATCGCGACCCGTTACTCTTAGCGCGCGGCAAAAGAGGTCCGCAAAAGTCACTCGCTTGAGTTTGGGAGAGCAATACACGTTGAGCACATGCAGTGGAGGGTCCCTACGGCGGAGTGGTAGGATAGTCACTATTACATAGGAATACTCGAGCTGAAGGCCGAGATCCACTAAGTTGGCTGTGTATGCTTTGTGTACGAGAAGACAAGACGCGGGATGCTGTTGGAACGTCGTGTAGTTTGGAAGTGCGGTGCCCAGTCCTGGCTCCTGGAGGGCAATCACGGCTGGTAAAGACTCGAAGGTTTCAAGGTAGAGGCGGAAATTGGCCCGCTTAGTATGGTTCTTAAAACCTCTACAATTCCATTGTGTTATTGATGTTGAAATGGCCGAATTGGAGGTGGGGGAACGCCTTTGATTAAGGTGTCTCGCCATGGCTAGAATTTTGTAAGAGGGAGGAGGAGGCAGTGGCTGCCCCAGAGCCAGCTCTCTGCGCCACCAAGGGGGTGATGACAGAATGAGCGGGGCAGTTGTCCTCATTCTCCGACTCATTAATCAGACAGTTGAATTTTGAAGGACGGGATACGTCCTTAACGGGCCCCAACCGGCGGAGGAGGCGGGGGTTGTCCATGATGTGTTTTGAGATCATCGCGGGAACGGCAGTCATGACCTTGATCAAGATCTGGTCCATGGCGGTCTCGATCATAGATCCCAGTTTGGAGGTAAGGCGCTCCTCCACCGCGGAGATGGTTGCCACGAGGGCAGGCGAGAGCTCCGCGTCGCTCTCCATAGCGTCCGAGTTCTGCGGGCTCGGAGCGGCGGGCGCCAATTTTGATTCTAAATTTGAATTTTGTTGAGCAAAGCACATTTGTGCCCGGAGCACGTCGATCTGTTTTTTGTATTCCGCGTCGAGCTGGGAGACGGTGGGAGGGGAGGAGGAAGGGCGGGGGGAGGAGGAGACAACCCTAGCCCAGCTGCTCACCTGTTTGCCGTGTTGAGGCGTTGATGCCCGGGCGCCGGCAGCGCCATCTGTCTTGAGGGCCGGGAAGTGGCAGGTGTCCTTGCCGCAGGGCGGCGGCGGTGGGGGTGCCGTCTTCTTCCCGTGCGCTGACGTCACCGACAGGGGAGGAGGTGACAGTGTTTTGGGGTTGGCGCCGTGAGCACCACGCGGCGCTCCGCCATTGACTTCTGGAGTCGGATGACTTGGTGGCTTCTTAGGTCGCCGGGTTGTTCGGAGTCGCTGGAGTTCGTTGCATGGGCTTGCCCACAGACTGCACAGGACGGAGTGCATTCATGAGGTGCCTTCACTCCGTCGGCGGTCGGCACCGTATGGCCACACAGGCCACATTTGTCGTTGTCTGGGCAGGGGCATGTGTCCGCCCGGTGGCCCACAGTGCCGCACCGCCCGCAGGCCGGGATGGTTCTCTTGTACGCACGCACAAGGGTCACCTCTGAGTTATAATGCACAAATCGCGGCACCACTTTGCCCACGAAAGTGAGCGCCGCAACGTTGGAATTGCCAAGCTTGCGAATATCGGCAAGCTCTCCAGCACGCCACTGGATCTTGCTTTGGAGAGACTCACTGGTCTCGTGGTTGGCTACGGTGATGACGCCGCGGCACACCTCGCCGGTGAGTTTCAGGTGGCCGTGCCTGAGGAGCTGGCCTTTGATGAGTCAAGTTGAAAGTCACGCAGAAGCTTATCCGCGACGTGCGGGTCTCGGTTGCCTGCGACGATGAGATTTTGCTCCCATGTGGGGAGCAAGCTGAGAGACGCTGCGGCCTGGGTGCCCAAGTAGGCCGCGAACGCTGCTCCTAGCTCGCCATGTTGGTATACATCCTTAAGAGCGACGGTCACCCGGGGCTTCAGGATGAGAACAATGTCTTCGCGGTGAAGCCGCGGAAGCGGCTTTGGTTTCCAAACGGGTCCGGGCTTACGTGGGAGCCCGCCGTGAAGCGCTGAAACGCACGCACTAGCGTTTTGCAGTGTTGAGTGGTCTGCCGACGTGGCGGCTGGACTCTTGGAGTTGGCGTTCCTCTTGCGGGAGCGGCGTTCGACTAACTTGAAAAGTCCCTCGTTCTCGATGGGCGTAGAATCCGGGCTATCAGGCACTGAAGTTGCAGGAATCTCGGACCAGGCCATGGTGTCCGAGGCGGGGCCACGTTGTAGCTCTTGGGAAGCCATCTTGTCGTGGTAGGGCGACTCACTCGCGCCCGAGCGTCGGCACAGCCGTTAGGCCCAGCGCCGCAGCCACGAGACGCAAATGAAAATCGGCCCTAAAAAGCCGAAAAATAGTTCCACCTGGGTGCGAGTGGTGTCCCCAGGTAGCTCTCAATTTCAGGAAAGCAGTTGCAGCTGTTTTGGTAGGGTTCCAGTCGAAATTTCGTGGCTTCAGCCAAAGTTGGCGGAGCCGATGCACTGCACGTCCGCTCGCTCCGTATGCTGCGTCTCTCTCTACATTTGGCAAAGATGTTTCAAAGGTTGCTTTGACGCGCTTGAGTAGCGACGCGCGAGCGCGCGTATTTTGCGGGCTCATTAATAAAGTTATGTCTCTCTCTCTCTGTTTTAGGGGCGAAGCTCCTTAGGGTGTGGGTCTGTCCCTCCTCTGTAGTATGTAGTAGTAGTAGTAGTCGTCGTAGTAGGTAGCCACGTCTACTTTTATGAAAAAAAAAATCCGAAAGTTGTGTCCGTAGCGCGGAATCGAACCAGGAACCCCTCGCTTCCGAACGCGCGGCGTTAACCACTACGCCACGAAGCACACATGGACACACTCACCACGACGAAAATAAATACCCAACATTAACGAAAGACTGCGCGTTTCTAACGCGTTTGTGCTAGCGCGTTACGGCCCGTGTAAGAAGCTGGTGTAAGACGCTGTGGCCTCTCCGCCTTACCCCCGTATTCATAAACGCTCATCGACTTGAACTTGACTTGCCACCGCCTTGGGCAGAGCGTTCGAAACGCGTTGAAGGCGGTGGATAGTCAAGTTCAAGTCGAGGAGCGTTTATGAATACGGGGGTTATACTCTCTCAGCAGTCATGTGATGGCGTCGGCAAACGCGGTGCACGTTCCGGCATGTGTAAACGGTTGCGTAAGACGCTGTGGCCTCTCCCCCTTACTAGAGAGTACTGCACGTTTCTAACGCGTTTGTGCTAGCGTTCCCGTAAGCGGGAGATGGTGCAATTATAATGAAGGGCGCTGTTACAAAATAGGAATGGCGTCACATATGGCGCGTGTCATTGGTGGAAGTCAATCGTTCGATTTAGTGCGGCGAGACTGGGCGAATTACACGGAAGATTCACGGTTTACCGATGATTCCCTCCGGAGCTTCGCCCACTCATCATCATTCACCCCGTGGATATGCGGTGTTTTTTTTTATTGCGATGGCAATTATATAGACACTCCAAGCGCATTTCTGCTGTCAGCGTCACCGTCGTCGCCGTGAGGTTCCGTATAAAGTCGAACGGCGATAAAATCGTCGCCGCGCGCCGTACGCTGTGTGTGCGAGTGAAAGCGTATACGAGGGTGAGCCGGCAATCGCGGCTCAATGTAGCGCACGCGCGGTAGGAAGGCAGGCCGCAAGCGCGCGGTCGTCTTTAGGCCGTTTCACATGGCGCGGTTGGGGCGAAAAAAAATCGTTTCTGTCGCGCACGTCGCAGAGCCGATTTTCGCTGGCAGCTTTCACATGAGTCTTTGACCGCGCGATTTCCGTCGCAGCGATGCCCAAGGTTGCTCCCTGCTCACAAAGTATCCATGCCTGCATCGTTAAATAAAAATAACATGGAAACTAGTCAAATATTACCATTTCATGTTATTTTTTTTGAAAATAGAATATTACACAATTTTTCAGCCTTTAAACGCGTTGAGACTGCGATCGCTTAATCCGTAGTTGCGGCTAGTGAACATGCTGCACAAACCGCATAAGCGTGCGGCGTGGTGGGGTGGTTTTGTTTTGTACGCTCTAGTTGTGTTGTTGCGGTGCGATGGAAGCCACAACTCTTCTCCTGGAGGAGTATTTGCCTCTCCAAAAGAAGTAGCTACTATTAAGTGTGCAAGTGCCTGGCACGGTTTTTAGCAAAGAAGACGTTGACGACGGCGACGATCGTGAGGGTACGTGCCGTATGTTGAAGGCGGCGTCAGCTCCCGACCTGGATAGCATGGAGCTTCTACTTTTAATTGAATTGTGCGAGCTGGAGAAAACAAACATTGCTCATGAAGCTCCTGAGCCACAGGTGCTGGTGGGTACGCTTTGTTAAAACATCATTGAAGACTGGTGCGCGACATTGCTCCGCCGAGCTTCCAACACGCGGTAAAACAGGAAAGTGCCTATTTCGACGGCGCTAGCTGTTACGTCACGTTGCTCCACCCACATCGCGCCGATCGCTGCGACTCAGCGACGGAAATTCCAACATGTTAGAATCCCGTCGCGGAGAGCCTGCGACGTCGCGGCGGTCGCTTAGCGACGGAATTCGCTGTGTCGCTGTGTGAAAATCGCGCCATGTGAAACGGCCTTCTCGCGCGCGCGAGGAAGGGGGTCGAGGCGACGAAGAGGAAGAGGAAGAGGGGAGGGTGCGTTCTGCCTCCGTCGGCGTATGCTCACACTGCGGCCGCTCGGGCGCCGTATCTTGAAAGCAATCTGCGATGCGGGCGAAGTGCGCGTCCGCGGACCTCTTCTTCAAAGCGATCTGCGTTTGGGACAACGTGTATGCGCCGAGTGCCGGTAGCTTCGTATGCGCTTTGCTTTCGACGTTCACTTCGCGCTGAAGCGAGACGAGGGACAGCGCGAAAGGTCAATTTGCCCGCTGCTGCTGGCGCGCTTTCTCACTCCGACATTTTCAAATTGAGTTTCCGCGGTAATCGAGCGAGATGAGTTCATGCTTACCTGTGCGCGCGTGACACCGCGCTTGTCTATTTAGATAGTAAGCGAATGTTTACAATTTTATACGGCCCATTCAACTGTTATCCTTGCTTCGTATAGCTCTTTCCTAATTTGCTATCGCAATCGATGCTTCGCCTTTCGCGTGAAACTCCAACTTTTTTTTCGGAAAAAAACAACCAGGCACATTTCAGCACGAAATAAATGCCTGATTCGGAGGATATTTGAGGCGCCATACAACATTGTAATTGACATGTTTGCGATTGAAGCGATAATGAAGAAGTTCACTAATTAAAAGCAATTATTAATTAATACTTCGTGATGAAAAAAATACTGCCTGTAAGTACACACAACTACCATGCAGTCGGTACAATTTCTCTAGAGCTCTTGCGGTTTTTGTTAATCTTGGTCCAAGTTAACTAGGACACCCAGTATAATACACGAAGGCTCTGAACGGAATATCTCGAACGTGATGGAGCCGCACGACAGTACTTTCGCCACAAGCAATGTCTTTCACAATCACATTTGTTGGACAAGGTACATCCGCATTTTTTGTCAAACTATTTATTTAATATGTGCAATAAACCCAAATAATGAATGCAGCAATGCACCATTTCGCATTTGGAACATGACTTTTAGTACTACTGCAATAAATACTTTATATACCGCAGGGCCATCCGGTATATAACGAAATCGCTTGCATTTAAAGCCGTCTGTATGAATTTTTATTCATGAATAATCTACATGCTCCCGAATGTATTTTGTTGTTATATCACATTTTCAGCTAAAGAACCGTCCCGAACGAGTGATTACGCCAGTAAACAGCAAAAATGTGCGCTATGCTTGGAGAAAACACTTCGGGAAACATTTGAAAGAAAAGTGACTGCTACCAGTGTCATTTTTACAACCACTGAGCCTTGATGGCGTCAAATTCGTACATCGCAAAATTAGCTGTTATATTTACCGCGAAAAGCACATTGCTACTATTTTTCAACATATTTCAACATATTTTCATTGTACAACAAAGTTATCAAGCGGCTAGCCCAAGTTGTTTGGCACTGAAAACGTCGTAAAGGGAAACGAAGGGTGTTGCCGCTACTATTGATTTTCTTCGAATTTTACGCAGAACAATGCCTGTAGTGTTCCTTTCAGCCTAAATTTCTGGCAATTGCCTCAAGAGACCACTGGCTCCGCGTCGAAAGCTTAACTTTTCCCACTTACTTCGTCTCATGAACTTTGAGCCAGGTTTTCTATAATGTCGTCAACTGACACCATCAGGGCCCAAAGGTAATGAAATCGTGAGATTTCGGAACATTCTACAAAATATGCACAACAACATGTAGAATATAGCAAGACTGCATTTATAGTTTCTGTCGCTGTAAGTTAGCTCATGAACCGCAAGGAATCATCGCAGATTTATTCATTTTAATCATAGCATAAATTTATTTTGCGACGGTTTTTCTTGCGGGCGATGGTTTCTCGCCGGTCTCATCTCACAAATCACCGAGGGGCGACGCCTGAAAAGCCACAGGTGAGACTCCTCAAAATGTCATTTTATAAAACTCCTAGTAGCTACGAGGCCACTATTCCTTCCTTCCAGAAGTAGTTGTATTGCGCGCTACGTTGTTATACCCCCGTATAGTTAAAACACCGTCCGGGGAGATCGAGCGCTGCGCTAAACATCGTTATTAGGGTCAATGCTGCGCCCTTCGCGCGAGAGTACCAATTTATTTGTGCCCATATTTGAATTTGACATACCGTGTGGACATGGCAGATGCGACCGTGATTTTAGGCACCGTATTTGCGTTAATACCGAAAGCACAAACTGCAGCTTACTCTAAGTTATTCAGCCATGAAGATCGCCACATGTAGTCTGCGTGCGATCAGGTGGAGGCGATAAGTAACTTAATCAATTGTGGCACCTGATTTGCAATCTGAAAGATTACTGTGATCCTTCTACTAAATTTCTGCACACATCACGGCTTCAGCTGTGAGACGCATGAACTATTGACTAGGGCTGTCTGTGTACCCGGCTTTACGAAGGTATTTTCAACTTGCCCCAGACGTGCCATTCTAATTCGCATTAGATCTGCGTTATTGTTGATGTCTTGCGAATGCAGTTCGTTCTGTGTGTATTATTTCTTAAGCGACTGCATTTAAAAACCCCGAGTAGCATGATAGGCTATATAAGGGCAGTACAGCCGAACCGCTCTACATCTCTATACCTTGTCTTTTTCTTTCTTTTACTGACATACAATACTGTAGATGAGGCCAAGATGTTCTCGCCAAGAACAGATATAAAAATGGAGCAAACACATGCTGAACCTAAACGAGCGACGCTGAGGTCACTGTACCCAGCGTGGTTCGAGTTTCCGCGTGACGCACAATCGCGCTTATAACACTTGAGCGCCGACCAGTTTACAGTCCTTATCAAGGCAGCAGTAACACCTGTGTTTTTATACTTCCAGAACAGCTCCGGCCGGCGCGAAGCCTGAGCAGACATTAGCGCATGCGCGTGTGAATACGGACGTGATTCCAGCCGGCGCTCGCTGCTTCATGCAGACTTTTAATGGCCGGCTCGCGTTTCCAGGCGCGCCTCGGAGTTCGGTGAACGGGCTGATTGGCGAAAAAAAGGCGCCGCAATCGACGGCTCCACTCAACTGTGGGCGTCCGTGCTACGGCGTTGGCTCGTATATCGCGGGGTGTGAAGACATGCGCGTTTGCCACGCTGCATGTATACGACCTTTGCGAGGATCGCCCAGCCCGTGTGCGCGAGCGAGCGAGCGCCGAAGAAGCCGTTAAATCCCGTGTACGTGTAAATCGTGAGCGAGGTTTTATGACGCAAAACAAGCCCTGGTCGTGCGCTCGTGTACATGCGCGCCAAAACTCCTATTCTCGCATTTGTGACGACGATCGAAGGCGCACAGAGAACACCTTGCTTGTCTTTGGGGCGGCCGTTAAGGTTGACGGAGCGTGAAAAGAAGCGAATGGCCGCCGTGCGGGACGTTGGGAGATCGAGCGGTGATTAGCAGGTTTCCGGGAAAGATATAACGCATGCGGCAAGAAGTGATACAAACGGACGACACATAAAAAAAATCACACGCAAAAAAAAAAAAGTGGACGTTGTTGTGCGCTGTCATTGAGAAGCACATGCATCTGATAGCAACGGCAAGCGTTGTCATAGACTCCGTCTTCGATATTCACGTGTATATATATATATATATATATATATATATATATATATATATGTGTGTGTGTGTGTGTGTGTGTGTGTGTGTGTGTGTGTTTAAAGCGGCAAAGCAGCTTTTCTGTTTGCTGACTGCGAATTACTAACAATAAATCTGAATAAATATTCAGGCCTAATTTCGCTGCCAAAATTTCATCTAATACTTTTACGATAATTGATACATGCACTAGTGATCCCAATATAATTGATACAGCTTTCAACAATCACTCTCGTTCAGCCTTTCCCGCCAAAAATGAAAAATGTCGACATTTCTCCTTTCAGCAGTAAGTATAACTGTTCAATTATTGATATATTTTTAATACGGAAGGCGTCTTAAGTTTGCTTCTTAACTTGAGTTTTAAAGAGTTCTGTGGTCCTCAAAAATTGTCAATCCTTTTCTCCTTCGGTATTTGGTCTAGCAGGTTCCTTACCGTATGTTTAGAAATCCTTCTGTTCCTTCCACCTGTTAAATAGCAAAAAAAAAAAAAAAAAAAAAAAAAAAAAAACGATCCCGTTTCATATAAGCCTGGCGGTAAACACGACCTTTCTAACGACACACCAATTTCGTTAGCCTCGCAATGCAGCTAGCTTCTAAATCACCGAAACTATAAACATACGGTTGAGTTCCTTGAAGCTAACAACATGTTATCTCCCCGTCAACAAGGTTTTTGTAGATGACTAAGTAGTATCACTCAATTATCTAATTTTGCACATGATGCCTGCCAATCCCTCGATTTAGGTTTTCAAATTGACGCCATATTCATAAAGTTTTTCAAGGTTTGCGATATGATTGCTGACTCGAACCTTTTGCATAAACTGAATACACTTGAACGCCTTTATAACGAAGTGCTTGATGCTTTCGAAAGCATTCGTTATACTGGTCACTTCGTTGTTAAGGTCGTGAATCACACAGCTCACCATAGAGCAAGGACAAAACTTTTCCTTCCTTATTCAGCTCGTTTGGTTGTAGAGGCACTCACTGAAGAGACGCTCGACTGTAATATAATAACCCTACCATTTTGAATCGATATCTTGCTTTCTCATAGGTCACAATATGTGCGTTTCAGTTCAGCTAAATGGACTATCGCTGATGTTACTTCTGGAGTTCAGCAGAGTTCGGTATTGGTTCGACCCCTTTTGTTGCTGTGCTTCAATAATTAACCCGACCATGTTTCATCTAAGCTCTTAGTTTACAAAAACGAGTGTCATTTATCGGTCCATTATATGTAATGATGATCACCTTCTTTTTAATAGCTCTTTGAACGTGTTTGTACTTGGTGCGATGTTTGGCAAATGAACATGAATTTCAACAAGACTGTCTGGATGTCCTTTTCAACATCTACAGTGTTCAGCGATTCAAACGCGATAATCGTACCACATAGCGGACGGAGCTTGTCACGCCACCGGTGGGCGCTGGTTACAAGGAACTGATAGGGTGCCTCGATGCCAGCGCCGCCATTCAGGGTGGTGCCATCCTTTGACCACCCCCGCGCCACCGCTTTCTCGCTGCGACGCCATCTTGAATCACAGCGAGCGGTTGCGATTGCTTGGTGCCGGTGCTTAGTTCGAGACACAGTGTGCGCGGATGCTTCGCTGACGCTTCTACTTGCTGGACAGTGTTCAGCCGCATGAATGACCAGCTTGTCAAGTGCATCGAGTCGACATGACGCGCTGTTGTGTTCCCAAGTGCACCGGATCGACGCGTAAAGGGCTTCGTTGTTTACGCTTCCCCCGGGACCCAGAGCGAAGGAAGAGATGGGAAGCCCAAGTAAAGCGGTATCACTGGAAGGCAACGGATAGCTCCTACATTTGCGAGGCAAGTGTAGAAAGTTTAGACTATCGCATCGTGTTTTTCATAAATAAGAAAGTATTCTCTGATCCTCGCTCACGTACCTACGTTCGCTCACGAACTAAGCACTGCACCGATGCTGAGTAGCCTATGGTTTGCGAGCGCGCGTCGCATAGGCTTTTGCCGTTTTGATCGGCGCAGTCTATGCGAGTAGTACCCTTATTTTAAGGACTGACGAAAATGCTTCGCCGCGAAACAGTCTTACATTAGCGACAAATCGTCATGTAAACCACCTATTTTACTTTATCACGGGAAGCACACATCGTGTGTGTCTCTTGTTTCTTTTTTTTCTCAGTTTCTTTTTTTGCTACTGGTTATTTGGGACTAAAGAACGCAGTGCTTCTTCTGGGGAGAGCGGCTGTTGTGTACGTGGCAAGCGAAGCATTGTGATTTTCTCTGATTTCTCAGCAGATATCTTGCGGATCTCAGGTTGTTACGTTATATAGCTGATTTTTTAGACGAATATATTTGTAGCGTGGTGCTCGTAAGCCGATGGTCATTCGTGCTCATTCCCGATCGTAGTAGGTACTGTGACGGTCTTTAAATGCCTGTGCACGGTATGCCCAGGTGTAGTAGAGTTAAGGGGCATCATGGGACCAAAATGTTTCGGCGCTTTCTGGCATGGTGTCTGTTGTGGCCTGTGCATTTCTTCAAAACATGTGAAGCGAGGTAATACAGCATTACTTCTGCGAAAATTTATTTTTAAGCACTGTAATGGGTTCTCTGTATTTACAAGGCAACTTTTCATATCAATAATACTTTTGTTGTCTTACTTGTACTTAGAAACACTTTGAAGAGGACCAGTACGAGGGAAATCGACAGGATGGGCGCCGTCTGTTAAAGTCAACAGCCTTACATCATCATGGACTATATTTTCGAAGTGAAAAACATTGCTAATCTGTATTTTATTGTCTTAGTTTCATTTACAGTTTTTGTACGCGATATGTACGCCGTGTTGTTTATTTTTTCAATGTAGTTATCAGTGTTCTAATGGTTATTTATAAAATGTTCTGTACTCGCCATCGATGTGTTTGGCTGATGCGACGTATTCGATGGTAGCTGATGTATTCGGGCTGGATATCTTGATTAATATTACCCGCGGTTGCGTTTTCTTGTTTGTATTCTTGTTTTAGATTTATATTGTGTGTAATAAGGTTGATGTACTCACTTGAAATCCCCCCCATGTAATGAATAAATTAAAAAAAAGACTCTCCCTATCCCGCATTGTGTGTGTCGAGCCTACCTTGCGAATTTTTTTTTATCTCGTCTTTGAACACAACCTTGAGGCACCACACATTACACACAATTTTTCATGTACATATCTCTTTCATGATTGACTGTACTAGACATTACTAAGTAAATGTATTTTGTGCATCGTTTGGTTTCTTGTGTGTACTACGCAAGATTGACACAGACAAGTTACGTTACATGTTTCTCTACGCACAAACTAAACCTTATTTTCACATCGCAGTAATTTTTACACCAGCTTAATCCTGTCAACACACAGTTTTGTGGGCGAAAAAAGCAAATTGCTCGTAGATATCGTCAAATAATTGCAACGAACGCGAAGAGCACGCGCAACGCAAGGGAAACTAACCGCCGTGCGCGAGTTAAAGTTACGGTAAAGGAGGCGTGACGTGTAAACCAAAATACAACAGCGAAAAACAAAAACTTCCACACACAGGAGGTCGCAAACCTTATATACCAAGCATCGAAGCGCAAAAAAAGTGCGTATTTGAAACATACACACGGCATATTAAATGTGATTGAATTAGGCAACTTGGGGTATGTTCCCGGCGCCAGACATTTACGTCTTCGACCTTCGACGAGTTAACGGCTATTGGTTATAAAGATGTGCAGATGCGATACCGATAAAAAAATCCTCATCAAGGCAAAGCACTTGGAAGTGCGCCGCGAGTAACACTATTTATGAACGCAAGCGTAGCTGAGTCTGAGCTCATGTGATTCAATATGGCGGCGCCAGCGGGGTTGTCTCCACCCTGAACGGCGGCGCTGGCATCGAGGCACCCTAGGAACTTATGCATTGTGGTAAATGATGAAAGCAAGGACATTTGTGAATCATTGGGACTCTATTTGCCCGGCGGTTACTCAGCGCTCACAGTTATCTTTTACTTACTCATTTCCCATACTGAATTTCCCATACTGGTAGCGGCACGACACCGCTACCAGTATGGGAAATTCACCGCTGCTGTACTTACAGGTTGCTGCCATATGTGCCGCCTGTCCTTCGTATGCGCAAGGATCGCTCCCCGTAGTACGTGATACGCCCATTCTTCTGCCGGTGGCTCATCTAAGCCTGCTGCGTTTAGACACGACTCACGAGAACGGCTGGCAACCCGGATCATCGACGTCACCTATCAACGCCTCCATCACAGAATATAAGCAGCAAGCTACGGCCACCCACTTTGGGCACGACACCGCTACCAGTATGGGAAATTCACCGCTGCTGTACTTACAGGTTAGTTACCTGCAGGGTGCTTCTTGTTTAAAAACTAACAACTATTATCTGGTTGCGGTGTCGTGCCCACACGATCTCTGTGAAAAACTGAGGTGTTTGTCTAGTGCCTGCCGCTCTTTAATACGCCTGTCTCTACTTCTTTCCGGTGATGTGGAAGAAAATCCCGGGCCCGAACATGACACGATTACGTCTACACTTGAGTCTGTTTTAGAAACAATGCGCAGACTTGAAGTTGGACAGGCCGCCATACTTAACGAACTTAAGTGTGTTAAAGAAAAACAAGAGGCAACAGAAAGCAAGCTTAGTCTACTTTCTGGAAGAGTCGAAACGCTTGAGGCAACTGTCGCTTCCATCAATCCCGTCGGATGTGCTGCGCCCAGCACTCAGTTGCGTGAAATATGTGACCGCCTGCGCTCAGTTACGCTTAGATGCGACGATACGGAAAACCGTCTCCGAAGGAACAACTTGCTCTTTTTTGGCATAAGCGATAGCCCAGGTGAAGATTGGGCCGCATCGGAGCAGAAAGTAATTAATTTCTGTTCTGAGCATCTCGGCGTGACGGCAGTGAGCTCTCAGTTTGAACGCGTACACAGATTGGGCCGATTTCACAGCGAAAAATGCCGACCACTTATTGCAAAGTACAGTTCATTCAAAGACAAGCAAGGTATTCTGTCCGCTGCACACAAACTGAAGGGAACCACGTTCTCGATACGGGAAGACTTCTCACCCGCCACGCGGCAGGCTAGGCGAAAACTAATTGAATTTGCTAGGACTAACAAAAAACCTTTCAAGTTATCACTGGATAAAATGCGCATGGATAGTAAAACCTACATGTTTGACAATGTCACTGATGGCGTTGTGCTATCAACCACATAGCTACAGAAAAGAATTCCGCATGTAACAGCGAAAACACGACCAGCGTGCTCTGCGCCATCGTTATCTGTATCGTACACTAACATTCGAAGTTTGTTGCCGAAACGTGATTACTTGTGCGCGTACCTAGATGATAGTAGACCTGACATTTTGATATTAACGGAAACATGGCTTTATTCAGATATCGCAAACGCAGAACTACTCTCAGATAACTGTGGTTATAATATTTACCGGTGTGACCGAGTAGGGAAAAGAGGGGGCGGTGTCCTATTAGCGGTCAAAAGTGCGTTACCTTCCTTTTCAATCAATGCTTGCGCTGACATTGAGATTGTTTGGGTCACATGTGTTGTTTCCTCCGTTCGATTGCTGTTAGGAGCATGCTATCGGCCACCTGATGCCTCTTCCTCATTTGTTCAAGACCTGCATAATAATATAGCTTGTGCTATTGAACTTTCAAAGGCAGATATTGTTTACCTTCTGGGTGATTTCAATTATCCGTTAGTTGATTGGTCGGCTTTATCGTCTTCCTGCCGTGTTTCCACCGACTTTGTAAACTTAACACTGGACTATCATTTATCGCAAGTCGTTGACCAGCCTACCCGTGGAACTAATCTCCTCGACTTAGTACTAACAAATGCACCTGAGACTACAGGACCGGTAACGTGTATTGATGGTTTTAGTGATCACAGGCTACTGCAATTCAAAATTGCTGTTCCCTCACCTTTTAGCTGTAACACTATTAAAACCATTCGCGACTATAATAAAGCTGACTACAGCAGCATAAATAAGGAACTTGAGAATTTCTTTAATCTTATATTTCGACCATCGTTTAATTCACGGACTGTAGACGATAACTGGGCTCTTTTCAAACGTAAAATTTTAGAACTCGTCGCGAATTTCGTTCCTTTAGTTGTCATAAAAAACGACAGCAGAAACCCATGGTTCAGTAAGCAGCTCCGAACACTAAGAAACAAAAAGAAGCGTTTGTACAGTAAGGCTAAGTGCGATAAAGATGCCCTGTCTTGGAATGCGTACACGGATTGCTTGCGCACCTACTGTAAAGCCTTATGCACTGCAAAGAATAAATATTCTTCTCAGGATTTGCCCTCTCTTATCAAAAATAACCCGAAAAAGTTCTGGTCAGCCATTGCACCTGGTAACTCTACCAGTAACATCACTTTACACGAAGGAGACACTCCCGTTCCCGAAGAACAATGTCCAACCGTATTCAATGAGTTTTTTTCCTCTGTGTTTACCACTGAGGATTCTTCTAATGTACCTCTTGTACCTGATCAAATCTCTGCATTCATGGCACCAATCGAGATCACTCAGAAGGGCATTGCCAATTTAATTGATCGACTTAAGATTTCTACTTCATCAGGCATTGACTGTATTAATTCAAAGATATTAAAAAATACCTCTGCTATTTCCAGTCAAATTCTATGTGACATTTTCAGGCAATCATTATCATCTGGACAGTTGCCTAATGACTGGAAGGTGGCTAAGGTTGTGCCGATATTCAAAACTGGCGACAAGCACACACCTGGAAACTATAGACCAATATCACTAACCTGTATTTGCTGCAAGCTGCTTGAGCATATTATAGCGTCACATATTTATGAACACCTTGAGTCTAACCACTTTTTTTTCTCTAAGCAACACGGTTTTAGGAAGGGTTACTCATGCGACTCACAGTTATTCGAACTCACAACGGATCTTCATTTTAACATGAACTGTAACAAACAGACTGATTGCGTTTTCTTAGACTTTTCCAAAGCTTTCGACAAGGTTGCTCATTGTCGCCTATTTTCGAAATTGTCCGCACTACGTTTAGACTGTTTAACAATGTCGTGGCTGCGTAACTTTCTATCTTTTCGTCAGCAGTTTACCGTAGTAAATAACTTTTCTTCAAACATTTGCGACGTAACATCCGGTGTACCACAGGGAAGTGTTCTCGGACCTTTATTGTTTCTAATATACATAAATGACTTACCCTGCGGTTTATCTTCATCTGTTAGGCTATTCGCTGATGACTGCATCATTTACCGTACTATTAACAATTTTGATGATCACCTTTCCCTTCAAAATGACCTTGAACTAATTTGCAACTGGTGCGACACCTGGCAGATGTCTATGAACTCATCTAAATGCAAGGTGCTCTCCTTTAGTCGTAAGCGCATTAACTCCGACTTTTCTTACTCCATAAATGGTAGCGTGGTTAACAAAGCTTCATCATATAAATACCTCGGTGTTCATCTAACACCGGATCTCTCATGGAGCACGCATATATCTGCTATCTGTTCTAAAGCATCCAAAACACTAGGATACCTTCGTAGGAATCTACGCAACTCGCCTCCCAATGTGCGCAAATTAGCTTACCTTTCGTTTGTTCGTCCGCAACTAGAATTTGCTTCGTCTGTATGGTCTCCTCATCAAGGTTATCTAATTAGTATGTTGGAAGGTATTCAGAACAGGGCTGCACGGTTTTTTCTCGTAATTATGCCCGTCATACCAGCGTAACCCAATTAAAGCTAGATATCTCACTCCAAGAACTGGATATACGCCGAACTATCTCCTTGTTATGTCTGTTCCATCGGTACGTTCACAATGATACGTCACACTTTCTGCCACTTCACACACCTGAACGCACGTCAAGCCGCCTTCATAACAAATTTAGCTTCAAGCGCGTTTTTGGCAAAACTAAAGCGTTTAATTCATCTGCTTTTCCACGTGCCATCACCCTGTGGAATAGCCTTCCCGATGATATCGCTATGTTATCTAACCGGGATGCTTTTCGTGAAAAATTACACGCTCTGTATGACTAATTACTGTATAATGATGTGTCACTGTTGCACTGTTAGTGTTTCTGTTATTCTCGCACTGCGGGACCTCTTTATAAGTGTCTTGGCAGGATTTTATTTTAGTTCTACTTGTATTCGTTTGTTCATTGCTTTCACACCTGATATGTACTTATGTTATTCGTTTTACTGCTTTTTCCATTCATTGTATTTTCTGATTGTAACCCCCCTTACTCAATGTCCTTTAATGGACCTGTAAGGTACGATAAATAAATAAATAAATAAATAATTGTTCTCCCTTGCAAAAAGTGTCTGAATATCAGTGCCTCAATATTCTATTTATACACAATTTGTCATGGTCTAAACATATTGATTTAACCTGTACTAAAGCGTTTTCGCGTATCGGTTACTCACAACGCATGCTTCGTACACCTCCTAAGGCTACCAAATTGTTAACCAATAGGAACCTTCGGAAAATGGCTTGGGAATTCGGAATCGCTACTTAAAATCAGACGTATCAAACTTAGGGTCTGTTAAAGAAAGGCCATCCGCTTTATAATACAGCGTTATCATCGTGACTTTTGTCCCTCTTCTAACCTGTCATCTTTCGATCTCACTACTCTTTTGCACGTAGTCAGGTTGAATGCTTTACATTTCTTTACCCTTTATTTAACACTCAACGCTACTCATCTTTACATTACATGAAGTTTGCCAAACCTTCTAACACTGGAACTTTTCACCCTCTTAACATTGTGCAGATTTATGCCAGAGCAAAATATATTTAAAGATAGCCTTTTCACTCGTGCAACCGAGTATTGGTATATGTCGTGCCCGGTGATGTTAGGCCCTTGTCACTGAAGGAATTTGTAGCTGCTGTTGACAGCTGTTCCTATTGTATTTAAGTTGATTGAGTAGTACACAATATTTTTTTTACCCTACAGCTGCGATAAACCTTCCTAGGGTTGCAGTAGGTAAAATCAAAGAAATAAAAACAAAAAATACGCATTTGGTGCCGCAGCTAAACGTCGCCTCCCCTCCCTCCCTCCAGCCCCCCCCCCCCCTCCAATTGCCTTTCGGGCGACGGAATAAGTCGCGTTTGCTCTCTATATATGATGATTGTAAAGGAGGGAAGAGACGCTTAATTCTGCAGCCCTTCAGGGAGCATGGCGCAGAACGCGCGTTTGCTCTCCGACGTGCGTTCGCTCCCCGTGAAAGCGCGCGTCCCTCGCGCTCTTTCACTCGCACATACAGCGTCCGGAGCGCGGCGACGATTTCATCGCCGTTGACGTCATACGGAACCTCACGGCGACGACGATGCCGACGGCAGAAATCCGATTTGGAGTGTCCATATAATTGCTATCGCAATAAAACACTGAAACCATAATTATTACTAGAGTGAATTACGTTTAAACACAGTGGTTCTAAGTAAAGGGCCAAAAGTAATGGCGACAAGGGACAACCTTGCTTCACAGAGGAACGAATGGACATAGGCTTGGACAGGTGACCATTAACAATCAAAATAGATGAACAATCGTTATAGCACAGTTTCACACCTTTAAATATAACGGAGGCAACGTTAGCATGCTCGAGAAGAGAAAAGATAAAAGAATGACGGACCCTATCAAAAGCCTTAGCTAAGTCTACTGGGAGCATTTCTAGTTTATCATAAAAACAATATGAATGTTCCAATACTGTACTGGCGATGTGTATGTTTATTTGTATTGAGTGGCCTTTCAGACCGCAGGTTTGGTGAGAACCAATGAGAATCGACGTTGCAAATTGCAGTCTGTTTGATAATACCTTTGCAAAAATTTTATAGTCTACATTAGACAGTGTAATAGGTCTGTAGACTTCAACAGATCACAGTTTCTCTCTGTCGGTGTATTTTGGAATGAATATTGTGTGGCTTCTAGTGAATGACTGAGGAAGAGTATTCAGATTATAACCAAGCTTGAAAATCTTGAGTAACACGGGAGAAAGTAGGAATTTAAAGGCTTTATAGAACTCGCCTGAAATGCCATTCGGACCCGGCGTCTTTGATATCAGTAATTGGTCAATAGCTAATTCTATTTCTTGTTTAGTGAAAGAATCGCTAATGACAGCCCACTCTTCTTCAGCTAAAGGGGTTACAAAGGACACAAAGCGTCTTACTACATTATGATTTTGTTTATCAGAAGGGGCGTTAAGCAATTCCGCGTAGTAAAACTCCAATTCGGACATAAATTCCTTTGTATTAGACACCAAAGACCCGTTCGAATAAATATCTGGTATCAGCCTGCTTTTTGCATTGCGGCATTCATCAAGTAAAGTTTGACGTGTGGGTTCCTCAGAATTCAAAGTACGATTATTACGCGATCGAACATGGGCACCTCTGTAGCGTATTGCATCATATTCCTGAAGTGCACATTTATCTCTAGTAATTTAGTCCACATAAGAGCCAGGTGCCTCACATTCTAGATCATAGAAATTATGAAGATTTTTCAGTAAAGTATTTTTTTCAAATTTTCTATAGAACTACCTCAAAGATCCAATTTCTATCGCAATTGACCGAACTTCTCGTTTGAAAAGCTCCCAAGAGGCACATAAAGACATATCAGCAGCCAAACAAGTTTAGAGTGCCAACCGCACACGAGAAATGAAGTCCCCATCATTCACAAGTAAAGAGTTAAGTTTCCAGAGCGCCCAGTTTGGTCTCAAATTTGAACGAGTGTAGCAGTAACAATGCAGTGATCTGAAAAAAGAAATCAGGTTCTGCTTTACAGGACATTTCAAGAGATATAAGAACCTATGAAACATAAATGCGATCAAGTCGTGTGAGGGTACTTCCTTGTGCATGTGTATAAGAGGGGAGGCTACTCGATGCCCCTGTGTCAGTCAGTCCAGCCTTCTTAACTATAAGAGACAACACTTCAGCACTCCTAATACTACGACTAGGCCCAGTACGGTCATTTGGATTGCACAGACAATCGAAATCGCCCATGATCACAACGTTACGGTCACAGTCAAGTACGCTAGCTATGTTCTGAAAAGGTTAATGCGTCGCGGTGCATCATTAAAGGCATATACATTGACTCGGCACCATGGCGAGCCATGAAACATAAAATCGCACTGTATTAATGACCCCTCACTGTGAACATGAAATGCGAGAGCAGAATATGGTAAACTCTTCCTGAGAAACAAAAGGCAGCCCGCCGAAAGGCCCACAGCGTGCAACACAAATACATGAAATATATAGAGAAATGGCTTCAAACCTTCTCAGCCTCCTCATCGCTATCAATCTTCGTTTCTTGAGCGGCTACGAATTCAAAGTGTCTGCTGAACAGCAACCGGCGTAGCTGCACCTGTTTCTGGTGGGACCGGAGGCCACATACGTTAACCTTTGCAAAAAATGTTGCAGTTTCGCCCGAAAGGAGAAGCATCAATTGCTATAGCAAATTAGTAGAGAGCTATTCGGAGTAGGGATAGTAGTTTTATCGGCTGCATAAACTTGGACACATTCGCTTACTAACTGAATTAACAAGCGTGGTGTCAGCGCGCACAAGCAAACAAGAATAGATCACACTCGGTGACCGCAGACAACCACTGTCAAAACGCTGGCAGCAAGCGCAGCCGCCGCAGCGGGCGAAGGTGCGTGCGGTCTATCGCTTCAACGGAAACTGAGCGGCGAATGCACAGCGCATACAAAGGTCAGAGCCGTGTAGAGATCGCTTTCAAGATACGGTGCGCGCGACAACACCGACAGCCCGTACCGGCGCAAAGTACAAGCGCAGTTGGCAGAGTAGAAGCTGCCCCACCCCCTCCTCCCTCCCGCGCTGCCTTCCCGCATTCCTCCTTTCGCGTGGGATATTGAGTGGCCTATTCCCCTTGCGCCCGGTTGCAAGATACGCATTTGGTGCCGCAGCACAGCGTCGCCCACCCTACCTCCCTCTCATACCTCTACGGCCTTCCGCGCGACGGAAGTCGCGCTTGCTTTCCGCCGTGCGTTCGCTCTCCGCGATAGCGCGCGTTCCCCGCGCGCTTTCACTCGCACATACGGCGCGCCGTGACGATTTGGTCACCCTTTGGACTTTATACGGAACGTCACGGCGACGTCGACGGCAGAAATCCGCTTGAAGTGTCCATATAATTGCTATCGCAATAAACTAAGTTGATGGGACAGCGCCATGGCGACTACAAGTATTGCCTTTACTGCATGCGTTGATCTGGCGGGCAAGGCGGAGGCGAATCCTCCCCCGTATCAACTCCAGGTCTCCTTGATCTCGAGGGTCTGCGCTTCCCCGAATGCGTTGATGTTCTCCGACGACGTGACTGTCTAGGGCCGCTTGTTGAGTCACTTTCTCCACTCGTAACAGTGTTACACGATGCAGGGCGCTTAGTTGCAGGTATTTCGCTGCAGACATGTACGCGTACGTCTGCTGTGCATGCTGTAAGAAGGTGCTGTGCTCTAGGTGGTTCCGTCTCCAAAGTTTCTGCCGGAGTAGCCCAACCGAGATTATCCTGCTCTCTCGCCGTTGGCTCAGGAGCAGTCTGCGTTTCCTTCACATAGTGGAGCATCATATCTGCATTTTCTGCGTTGTCTTCAGACATCACCGCAACTGTGCACTCACTTCCCGTGCCTTCTCGACAGCATTGGCGTCGGACACCGCAGCACCTGGAAGGTCGCCCGTTGCATCTAGGACCTCGGTAGCATCCATGATAAGGTCTTGCAAAGCACCGTCAGGTGGTCTTGCGCGATTCCGTAGTTTAGCGGCGTATGTCACCACACATTCTTCTGCAAAGTGTCCGAACCGGTGGCAATCCTCGCATCGTGGCGTATGGCAGTGTCGACGAATGTGCCCGACTCTGTGGCAACGTAGGTATACTGGTGGCCTGCCAGGACTGAGTACTAGGCTCTGTAGGACACAAACAGTCAGTAGATGCGGAATGTCGCTGACGCGAACTGCATCCGCCAGTGACACTACGACGTCTCGATTAAGTGTGCGCATCTGTTCCATATCAGACACCCTCTAAGTTTCTGCAGATATGGCTTTAATCTCCCTAAATGACTGAAGCGCTTCATGCATGTAAATATCTACCATGCGTTCAGGCAGCCATAGCAGCTTCATCTTAACTTCTGTAGGCTCAGGGTCTATCAGAATACAGTGGCGGCGTCGAACCAGAAATTCACCACAAGTGACTAGCTTTATTTTAGCTAGCGCTGTCCTGCAAGCCACCATCCACACATCGGGCATTTGAAATTGACCGATAAAGCTTATGTCTTTGAGATCGATAACATTCCGGAGAGCATCTCTAAAGTCTTGTGCCCAGTACGGACAAACAACGAGGTCTGCATGCAGGAAAAGGGGAGTCGGCGCCGAACCTACCCGATGGCAGACGAGGCAAGACGATACGATAATCATTACTGCTCGTAGAAACCTGTGCAGTACCTCGGCTTGAAGTCGATTGATCCTTTGTGGCGGAGAACATGCTTGCTTGCTTGCGGAGAACATAAAAAAAACGCGACCGTTTAGAACGGCGTCTTCATCTTTCTCCCACTAGACCACGATCTCTCTTTTAAGCTTAATTGTCTACTTTTGCACAGAATACAGTCACATTTACAATATTAAAATAGATTTAAACACGCCCGATAATCATTGGCCGATTCAGAAGTTAAAATTAGTTCATGCATTCAAGGGCATGGCTCCACTTGGTTGAGAATTCTGGTGCAGGGTTTTACTGACCATATATTTGAAAAAAAAAACTTGCGATGAGTACGGGGAAATACAGACGAATCGGCAGATGGTATGCATACGTCTCTGGGTACATGGCCAACCAGCTCTTTGAAACGGTCAGCGTGTGCGCGCCTCTTTTTTTATTCTCTCTCCTTGTGACAGCTCACGCTCTGCGGCGCCGTGTATTACGGCAAAATCTACGGGATAGGCTGACGTTCATCATAATTTCCTCGTAGCACGCTACGCAGAAATTGTGCAACGTTATTCCGACTTCAGGATCGCCCAAGTTAATCATGGTTTACCATTTCTTCATCGGAGTTGAAATGTCATCCTCGCTTTACATAAACCAAATGACATAGCGATATATGCGCACGATTGCATATTACGTAGTCGCTTATGATGTCTCAAACTGTGAGTCTCTCGTTAATGTTGCTCTGCAACCTGTGTAGTAATCAACCATTGCACTTTCGTAGGATCTCGCCGAAGCGTCGGCTTAGAAATCAAGGCCCGGTTAGGGGCGATACAATTGTATTCAACCTGGTCTTCGTCGCTGTCTTCACAGACACGTACGCTCTTGACGCACACACACTGCTACTCAATTTACACAAACACGTTGGTCCAGCTGGTATCGCTTTGCGGAACCCCAAGCGATTCTGGGTATCCAGGTACCTGCAAGAAGCTTAGCATAACATGGTTTCGCACACAGCGTGGAATCTACACATTTTTTCTCGCTATTACTGGGAATCATTAAGGTAGCTGAGTAATCAATACTATTTGCTCATAGATGGATATTTTTCTCGAACCTTTCTATTAGTGTTAGGGTTTCCCTCTGACTTACTATTGGTATATTCTGAGTATAGTTAAGTACCACTCGATACATAAGTGATTGCGCAGCCGTATGGCGACAGCAGCCATGCAGCAAGCACATAGGATTTCAAAATTTAGAGAGAAACACCTGTAAGGCGACCTAAACATGTTACTCGAAACAACGTGAGAAAAATCCTTGCTTACTGACACACTCCTTGCATAATCCTTGCATACTACGACACTGTCGCCACCCCTGTATAGCGTGAGAACGCTAGATGTCACCAATTCACTGTGCGCCCCCCTCAATAGTTATTTCAAAATCGCATTTCAAATAGATACATCTTGGCACTACGTCGAAGTTAGTTGCAGTAGCGTGGACATACGGCAGACACTGCAGAAGGCTAGGCGTGGAAGCTGCCGGAAGAGTTGTGGCGGCCGGCCCGATCTGGGTGAGCGGTTACTACGCGCAGGAAACTGACGATTGTGACAATAGTCAAAGAGTGCATGTCTGCATGCTTACCTTTAGCGCGGTTTCCCTCCGTATTACTGGCTAGAAGCGCTGACGCTATTCATTGTCACTTGGGCATGAAGTATGGAGCAAAGATAAATACGGTGCATTGTGCAAATGTTATAAATGTACCTGTACCAATAAACCATCGAAAAGCATCCTATTTACAACCGGCAAATGCATAATTCATGCTCCAGTCCTCTAGGAACTCCTGCTATGGTTCTGCTGAAAGTAGAGTTGCATGCAACTGATAGAACACGCAGAAAGCGCCGCCAGAGAAATCGGAAAATGTGCCTGCGATACTGAAAGATCGCCGTATTCGCCATAACTCCTACATCCAATAACATCATATGACATATGCGAAAAACGGGTTTTTGTATGCGATCCTATGTTTCATATCGAATTATTGGATATGGCACGTATGGCTCTGGCTCCTGCAAGGTAAATAAAGTGCGCACACTGGACTATGAGGCATGCATAGAGATCTTCAGCTTTTGTAGTCGAAGGCTGCAAGCCAGTGTTCTCCATGTTCTTAGAAAAGAACATCGAATAATCCACTACTTCATTATTATGTTGAATGATATGCTGTTTCTCACACGCGCTTTGGCTGTGAATGCTGCAATCGAGGAGAATATTTTCATTGTGTTTCTCTTCCTTGCGGCGGACGCACTGTGATGAATCAATCTCACAAGGCTTTCAACTCAAATCAAAGTAATCTTTATTTTATCTCTTAAGGACAAAGAGGGAGTCGGGTAAATGTTCACAGGTACAGCTTCACAAAGCCCGGTTTGCCTCTGTACAGTTCGGCTGGGGACCGGCCTTTGTCAAGCGACTCGTAATAGCTTTTGCATTGGGGTGGAAGGTAACTAGCCGTACATTCTGCCAGGTACAATTGACTTTTACAGCTCTGATTGTATACAAAAAAATATCGTCATTCATGGCTGCCACTGCCTGAGTTACAGCTTACATTTGTAGACACTTCACCTTCCAAGGCGGACGCAAGCACGCCAACAAACATTAACTGAGTGCCGAATGCACCTCGAGAGGAATCAGAAACTGTCGGCGACATCGTCGTCGGAAATGTCGGTGGCATCCCTCCATCGACGGCAGCTTGTCTGTCACAGCTCCTTAAAGACCCCACGTGGGGGTATTACATAAGGGGTGGGGTCAGCAAAACATGAATGACAAAGCCACATGTGTTTATATACAGAAAAGGTTATTTAAATTTTCAGCGAATGATGATGCATAGGTGAAGTGGACGATATGTTGGGGAAGGCGTTCCAATCTTTAGCTGCACGTGGAAAGAAGGAAGCTGAAAAAGTAACAGTTCGGACCCGTAGACGAAAAACTTGAAGGGTGTGGCTGGCGCGGTGGGAAATGTATGATGCTGGCATGACGTAAGATGCACGATTAAGTGATGAGTAATAGAATTTGTGGTGCAGTAATATAGAGTGGCTATGCGACCGCGAACTGAGAGAGGCGATATCACAGTTTCAGTTTTTAAAGCTGAAACACTGACGTCATACGAATAAGAAGAATGGATGAACCTTATAGCGCGAATTTGGACTGCTTCTAGATCGTTTATGAGGTTAACATGATGCGGGTTACACATGGCAGATGCATATTCTAGTTTAGGTTGAACGAGTTACTTGTAAGCGAGCAATCTTAAGTGATGTGGGGCGAGGCGAAGATGACGTTTAAGAAGTCTAAGTGTTTTGTTTGCTGATGATATGACGTTAGCGACATGGGCATGCATTGTATGTTAGGTCATTAGATAATGTAATGCCTAACTATTTGAAAGACGATACGGATTCCACGCATTCGTTAGCGATTTTGTACTGAAATGCATGAATCTTGTGTCGACGGGTAATGGAAAGGAGCTTGCATTTGCTAGGGTTAAGAGTCATGAGTCAATTTTCACACCATTGTTGGATGTGGTTAAGATCCTGTTGGAGGGCTTCTTGATCAGTAGTGTTAGTTACTCGGCGGTAGATAACGCAGTCGTCAGCAAACATTCGAATTTGCAATATACACTGCGGTGGGAAGTCGTTAATATAAATCAAAAACAAAAGAGGGCCGAGAACGGAGCCTTGTGGGACACCTGATGTTACTGGAAGAGGATTAGACGACTGGTTATTTATGATGACTGATTGAGAGCGATTTGTTAAGAAGGCTTTGATCTACTGTAGTACGTTAGGATGTAGGTTTAAGCAAGATAGTTTTTGTAATAACAGTTGATGTGGAACTTTATCAAATGCCTTGGCGTAATCCAGAAAAATAGCGCCAACCTGAAAGTCAGTGTCGAAGTCAGCATACAAATCGAGCACATCCAAAAACTGGAGGACGCTTAAGCTTCGCTTTTAAGAGTAGAACGCGATAGCATTGGTGGATGGATGAAAAAACTTTATTAAGCGAGCGAGTTTGAACCCTTCAAGGGCCCAGGGCCACCGCACAGCCCTCACATTACGCGCATGTGTCCAGACCAAGTAGGGCCATAGCACTGGCACCTCGGTTGATGCAGCGAAGTTGGATGGCCTGCGACGCAAGGAGGGCCTCTCATGTTCCAATGGCGGGCTGTCCCTGCGGGGGAGGATCGGCAGCCGAAGAGGATGTGGTCTAAGGCGGAGTGCGACTCTCCACTGAGAGTCAAAGATCCCGTACTGCTTCCCACGTTTCCCGACAACTGCAGCTTAAGCTACCGTAATGGCTAACCGGGAAACACTGGCGGCGAACGCTATGCACGAAGGCGAGCTTTCTGGTAGAAGCGCGGCCTCTTGTGTGGGGCGATCCCGGAGATATTGTACAGCCGCGCCAAAACAAATTGTATAATTTTCAGGTTTCCGTTTTTGTTTCGTACTTTTATTATTTCAGTCTGAGAAGATTTAACATAAAAGGCACTGCGATGTGGGTGTTTTGTTTCATGACATTTGTTTGTGGATTGTCATTCTCAAAATTCCGAGGGAAAGCTTAGCCAAGAATGCAAGACAAGGTATGAGCAACATTACTGACAGAATGGTGTGGCAATATAACCCGCATGTGCCGCATGTCATATAAGAAGGCATGGCATATACATGTACCCAAATATACTCAGAGGGCCTGTGTGGTTGGGGGTGATTTTCTTCGCCACCGGTCGACATCACACGCCAACGACATCGCACGCCGGTTGCCGACGCCGGATTTTCAGCGACACGGGGCTCTTAACGCTATCGCGTTGCTGGTTGGAGCTCACTGCGCACAGGAGCACCTTTCGCTGAAGAACAGAAGGGTGCTGGATTTGGTCAGTGTTATCACATCCATGGCTAGCGTCGCAAGTACTTACGCGTCCAAAAGCTACGGGTAGCTTCTTCTAAGCCCCCATTCGCAAAGCGCTATTACGCTAGAATTGTTGGTAGGAGCCAATTCTTATCCTAGACATTGCCAATGGAAAGTAGCACTACGAACGAATAGCTTCGTAAATTTGGGCCCCTTATCTTTAAGCCGCCCATTGCCAGCCACTAAGAAAAGACCGCTCTGAGCACAGGCTGTGCTGGAACTCAAGCACTGTCGGCGGCCTGTCTCATCGCCACGTTCGCTCTCCTCCGCCACAACAGACGCGGGGCGCTGAACGCCGACGCCAAGTCTGGAGTAGGGATTGACCGTTCGCCACCGCGCCTCACGGCACTACGACATTAGCAGGGCATATTAATATGCTTGTCTAAAAGCAAATCGAGATAAGAGGGTGCGGGACATGTGAGAATAGGGTCCAGCCCATAAATGTGAAGAGTAACAGCGAAACACAAATTTTATTTAGCCGACTTATTGAAGCAAAGGTCAGAAAGTACTACGATGAATGAGCGTCTTTGGCGGCTTGAGCTAGTGCTTGGCTAAAATGAACGTTTAACAATCAAGAAGTTTCTGTTGAGCACCATATGTTGCAGTCGTCTGATTTTGGGAAGAACTCCAGTAAATTTGATCGCGATCTTATTCGCAGTTTTCTTCGCGGCTATGTAACTTACACACTCGGAAATACGAGGACGCTTTAGGACTGTAGTTCCTGTCTAACACAGAAAGGTAACACAGAACCAATGCACCAAGTTTACCAAAGCTTGTTGTATTTAAATGAAAGTTAAATAATACACACAGGAAAACACGGTTTTTATTTGGGTCGTCATTATTTTCACACAAATAGTAGAGAATTGCGAAATTAGCTCTTTGCTGCATACGGGGTTTATAGAAATCGTTCAAATGGTCAACAGTTTTTCTACACGTCGCTAAACATTTCTTAGGGAACTCTTCTACTGGCAACACCATGCACCGTCTGAAATGACGAGTGAACTTTAACTATTCATCAGATTTGACCATTTTTGACAGATTGTGGTATCTGGAAATATTAAATATCGACAAGAGGTATCGTCGAAACTCCAGTGAGTGCTCCTAGCACTTGCTCAATAAACCGACGCCAAATTCTCGCTATGGTCTATACAGGGCAACATAATTTTTAAATGACATCAGCAGTGAAAACTCAAACTCTTGTCGGGTTGTCTAATTTTCCTATCCTATATCTCGGCTGTTTGAACGATTTCTCAAAAAAGTTGTCGCAGTTTCACTTGAAAGGCGAAGCATCAATTGCGATAGCAAATTTGTAGAGAGCTATACGGAGTAATGATAGTAACTTTATCAGCTGTATAAACTTGGACATGCAGCAGCACTGGCCACACGCAGAACTTGTCGACGCCGTCGGCGTTTTGCCCGCGTTCGCTCAAAATCCGTGCGGCGTTGGTGACTGTTGCCGGAGCCTCTGATATAAATAGGCACTTGGTGCCGCAGCTAAACGTCGCCTCCCTTCCCTCCCCCCCCCCCCCCCCCCCCCCCACGGCCTTTCGCGCGTCGGAAGAAGGCGCGTTTGCTCTACATATATGGTGATTGTAAAGGAGGAAAGAGACGCCTACTATGTATGAGGGCGCGCCTACTATGTGAAAGGGCGCGCGTCCCTCGCGCCCTTTCACTCGCACATACAGCGTTCGGCGGCGCACGGCGTCGATTTCATCTCCATTGACGTCAAACAGAACCTCACGGCGATGGCTACGGCAATGGTGACGACGACGGCGACGCCGACGGCAGAAATCTGCTTTGGAGTGTCCATATAATTGCTATCGCAATAAAAGCGGTAGATACTGATGAGTGCGTGTTATTTTGATAATTGTGTTCGACTAATATACAGTGCAACTTTATTTTTCCCACCGTGCGTTGCTTTCATACATCAATATTCAGACAGCATTTGTACAAATTATTACGAGCAATCCTTCCCGTCCTGTGGGGTTTTCACTCACGCAAGAGTACCAAGCAGTTTTCAGACCATCCTTCGACTGAAACTTGACTAGCAGTCTAATCCCTTACATTTTAAACACGGCCTATGCAGGTGCCCTACATATTTACTATTCAATACTGTACAACGCTCTACATTACTGTACAGTACTGTAGAGGAACTAAGCAACGCACGGGGAGTGTCCAGCGCCTGCTGAACGCGCATTAGACCAGCTTACTTATACAGAAATGCCAATCGTACGCAAAAAAAAAAAAAAAAAAAACTAGTCAGGGAGCATGCAGGCTTCTGCAAGCTCCCTGACCTGAAAAACCATTGCTTCGAGAGCCTAAAGTGTGGTGTAAAATTTAACCAGATGCCCGCCGCGGTCAGTAAAAGCAGATGCTACCTGCACAATAGCAACTTACCTGTTTTTGCATTTCCGAAGCTACTGCTTTCCTGCATAACATGGGCATCACTATGGATAGTATTGATGCCAGCAAATCAGCCTAATATTTTTCTTTTTGCGTGGTCTGATTTGCAGAAGTTTGAAATTAGGAGCCAGGCGCATATTTTCACGACGACTGGTAGGCTCTGGTTTATTGCCTATGAGTACAAATTGAATGCACGGTGTTCAAAAGGAGTCAGTTATTGAACATGGGAAGTTTCGCGAACGTCTACTCAGTCAACAGAACCAGAATACGAAAAACTAAGTGCCTTGGAATTAGTGATGCAACACTGACGTTCCGGCGCTGGGATTTCGGCAAAGAGTTTCAGAATTTGAAAATGATTTTTTTTCCTATAATAATCGACCTGCCATCGCAAAATTAAAAAAAGCAAGTTTTTAAACAATTCTGCTTCTTTCAGTTCATAGAATTTACCTTTCTCTCTTAAATGTGGCACATTTCATTCAAAATGGTCTTGCAGTTGTATCGTGAGAAAGTTTCTGCGATTTACACGTACGTGAACAGGGAAGACGGAGTTGGCCCCGAGTTAAAGCGCCCACTTAAGCAGTGGTGACCGCATGATAAGTGGCAGAATCTCAGCAGAGAACCTCACTAAAACAGTAAACGATTGGTTTCGGGAGCGATTTGACAATGCGCTCTACAGGAGCAGTATTTGTGCAATATGCCGGTAAAGCCGAGCTGTGGGGCTTGCATCCCGAATCAGCTATTCCTTGCAATGCACACAACACTGTGAGTAGGCACATAACAAGGCTACAAGCACCAATACAATATATTCACATTCATACGCTATACCCATCGCTTACGCTTAACGCATTCTTCGGCACGAAACTAAGACCGCGATAAACTCGAAGAGACGTGGAAGAACACCACAGCACTCTTGAATTGCCCCCATCCATTCTTGTGAACAAAGACTTATTCCGTGTTAATTCGAGAAAAACAGTTAACGTGAACTTTATGCAACGTTAAATGCAACTGGTTTAATGCTTTGCTGGCTTGAAAGCAACCACGCGCATTACTCTACAACAGTGAACAAAAGTGGGCCAGAAAGCATGTTCCACGCTGAATAAAACTAGCAAGAACAGGCAGGCACGCTAGCGTACTACAAGGAAATGTGTGAGTGATGCCGTAGTAGCCGACATGAATGAGTTTGGTGGGGTAAAGTTAAGGTGAGGTCGGCTTTCGCGTCTCTTACGGCAACCTCAAGAACTGCGCGGCGGGATGACAACGCTCGGTGCCGCTCTCGTAGAACAGGCTGTAATACTGCTAGCGGTCCAGCGTGGCCGTGCTGTGAGCGAGGCTAATAACTGACAGTTTTAACTGAGCGTAATTGACGTCAAGCTCCACCAGCGTTTCACCCGCTCGGGCACTGCAGAAACGTGCGTTGGTTTTGCATTTCATATACGCGAAAACAAGTCTCCAGAGATAGGAGCGAGAGACGCTCAGTCCGTTTGGCTTGCAAAATGAAGGCAAGTGGGCGCAACGTCACATTTCATTCAAAGGGTTCGGCAGCAAAACGAGGGCAGCATTCTGCCTCCCGCTGCTGGTATGCTAATCTTTCTCACGCGCACTAGCGTCTCTACTGAGCAACTGTGGGCAAATGCTCCTCTGTACGGAGCGGATAGAGCTTCTGCTAGCACATCTCCGAACTGCTGCCTCTTCGTTCCTATACGTGTCCCCTCCTTCCTATCCCAACTCCTGACGTACGCCGCTGTTGTCAGCAGGTTTTTTTGTTCTCTCTCAATTAATATCTTTCTTAACGGATAGAAAACGTCAAGCTTCATCTGTCTAATACTTTCAATTGGCAATGAAAAGCGCCGACTGTTTGCCGTCGGTTTCATCTCGCGCGCCATCGAGGTGGTAGGCTTGCAACGCTGTTGCATCAGTCAGTGAGCATGAACATTGTGGCTATCAAACATTCCAGCAGTAACTTGAAGAGCGGCGCAAGTATCACATCAAGCTAGCGCAGGGAAGTGTTCGCGTTCATCTGTCAGAATCGTGGTCATTGACACCCCATTTTACACATTTAGGGCACTGTCACTTTCTTTGGGAAGTGGGAACAATAATTTTCATGCACAAAGTCGGATATCCAGTTTTGCCAAATATAGCTTTGCTCTGAGAATCAGGTATTATGTTTTGACTGTTCTGAAAGTGTACAAGAGCCAATGTTTCAGGCGTTTGTCGGTGTTCGTTTGTCACCCCACCCGATTAGTCAATTTTTGTTACTATTTGATTATGAATTTTCATTTTTTGCGCAAGTAATGTCCGCCCCTTCGAGTAGACCAGCTCATGTACTAGAACTGTGCTATCTGCCACAAGCAATCTTTAAAAATTTTGGAAAGTGTTCGCTGAAACATTGCAGCATTCCTTTCAATAAATGACAAGCACAAAACAAGCATTCAAACCACATAACACGCATTCAAACCACATAATTCAAACCACATACTTGAAGCACCTAGCTCTCCCCGCAAACGATTGTCCTTAAAGATTACTGTTGCGCAAGCTGCCGCGGCGACGGCAGCTTGCGACGTATGGAGTGACGTCACTAGCCTTTCATATATAATAAAACCAGCCTAGCAATTGATTTCATTGTTGTCGCAGCACCGCTATGGGTAGACAACGCATAGTTAGGACTCCCTAGGAGCAGCGCGAATGCGAGGATCGGCAAAGGGAAAAGAAACGGCAATACGACCAGCGGCGGCTTGCTGCCAAAATTGACGAACTTTCTTCCCAAGAGGCTCAGTAGAAGCGACAGGCCAGAGAGGGCCCGACTGTTCTTGCTCAAGAGGCTGTAATGTTTGCGACTTTTGTGGGACTTTAAGGCGACTTTATTGTTGACATTGCAAAACCCGACAAGAAGGACTGGTTCCTGTCCTTTGTCAAGAACCACTTTGGACTCGCATGCTACAACGACCCCAATAAACCAACCACGCAGTACAGATCGTGCTTGGATTTGGTCTTGGCCACGAATGTAGCGAAAGTGGTAGCGGAACCCATCACGGTGTACCACCAGTGACCAAAGAAACGATCCCTACCATTCTCTAAAGTAAAAAAAAAAAGCACTACACACCCCCTCAGCAGATGTAGGGGTGGTTTTCAACTGCTTCGCTGGACATCCACTTTGCAGGTCCGGGATAAGGAGTAAATATTTTTCCTATTGCTTCTACATTACAATGAAAACAATTGGAGGATGCTTAAGCTTCGCCTTTAAGAGTAGAACAACCCAGACCCGCTGCATGGGAGTCGGATACTTTACCACTGAGTCACGCAAGCGCTTGCTATCGGCGTCAGAGAAAGGCCCTATAAACGCGCCCTATGCAGGCGCGCAGGCGCAGACGACCCGAGCCTCCACCGGTATGGTGGCGACTGCAAAAGCCGCGTGCACAGGCGCAGACGGACGAGATGCGATTCAGACGAGGCGCGCAATAAACGCGATCCCGATATTAGATGTGCGCCACGTATTCTCGGTACCTCTTCGCTACACGTTATGGCCTCTCCTCGCAAGGTACGAACTGCTGCTGTTTAAGTGTTAATCTTTTTTCGCCAGGCCATTGTCGTTTTTGCGGAGTCATGGTCATGACTATGACTTCTACCATCATCCTTTAGTGTTTCCTTCACTTAGTGCCCACGTCCGAACCCATTTCAATGGCTTTTGAGTGTTAATCCTTTTTCGCTGAATAATTGTCATTTTTGCTGAATCATGCTCATGACTATGACTTATACCATCATCCTTTAGTGTTGTAACCACGTCAGAACTCATTTCAGTGGTTTTTGGTGTTAATCTTTTTTCGCTCAGTCATTGTCATTTTGTTGAGCCATGTTGATGACTGTGACTTCTACCATAATTCGTTAGTGTTTCCTTCACTTAGTGCCCACGTCCCAACCCATTTCAGTGGTTTTTGAGTTTTAATCCTTTTTCGTTGAGTCATTGTCATGTGTGCTGAGTCGTGCTCATGACTATGACTTCTACCGTCGATCATCCTTTAGTGTTTGCTTCCCTTAGTACCCACGTCCGATCCCATTTCAGTGGTTTTTGAGTGTTAATATTTTATAATATTGTTAATTTGAGTGTTATCATTGGGTCATTCTCACGAACTACACGGCACGCGACACGACACACATTTAGAGCATGACGTATCATTTATGCTCGTCTCTTGTTATACTATGCCAATTTTGGTGCGTACCAAGCTAACGAAACGACCATGAGAGCACCAGGACGTATGCGGCTGTTTCATGACCTACATGACGCGTATTTCATGACATTCATGTCGTGACCTATCATTATTTTCGTCATACACTCTTGTCATACTATGCCAATTTTGGTACACACCAAGCATGAGAGCACAAAGACGTAGGCGGCTAGATAGATAGATAGATAGATAAATATAAATATATATATATATATATATATATATATATATATATATAGATAGATAGATAGATAGATAGATAGATAGATACTGTCAAAGTGGCAAATGTTAGCGAAGAAATCATTTAATATAACCAATACAGCCCACTGTGCGTTCTCTTGTCCATTATCTCCATTTTTGTATGGGGGTAACTGAAGAAAAGGTCAAACCCATCGGATCCCGATATTCGTATCGTTCATGTATGACGAAGGGTCAACTGATTGGCCATTTTGCAAGGCTTGAAGCCCTTCTTCCGAGGAATGCATGACCATTTTCAGACATGCCAGAAGCTTACGCTGGCAATGAATTCCGACTAATTTCATCCAGAAAATGAAGAAATTGTTACTAAGCTGCAGAAGAGCGAAACTGACACGCCCTCAGCACGTGTTCATGAGAGGTATGCTGTTTACGCCTCATAGTCCGATGGGAATACTGCTAGCGACATCGCGGCTTGATAAGGACACTTGTTTATCGCGGCTCGCTCGACGGCGAGCCGTAAACAACACGTCATTCATGGGCTTCTGCTGACACGCCCTTAGCAGACGTTCATATACATGAGTGGTCTGCTGTTTACGGGTCATCATCCGGGGTGCCTGAAGCTGGCGATATCGCGGCTTGATAAGGACACTTGCATATCGATTCCCGCTCGATGGTGAGCCGAAAACAGCGCGTCATTTGCGGGCGTCTCCTGACACGCCCTTAGCAGACATCCGTAAGTGACGTGCTGTTTACTCCTCACCGTCTGGCAAGCATGAAGCATCGAGATAACAACTGCAACAGGACGCTCGCTTGATGATCGATCAAGAATAAGATGCAGGCAACAAGCATGTTAACCATGGGAGCCTGCTAAGGGTGTTTCAGTTGCACTCTTAAGCAGTTCATTTCAGATTTACTAGATAAGATTGCTCGCAATTCATTACAATATAGAATTGAGCAGTGTCAGCGTTTATCCCGCAAGAAAACCGTAATGCTCTCCTCGTAATACGGGTTTCAATACTTCAATTTGCATCAAATGCGTGAATCTTTCAGCTAAAAAGGGTTTAGCATAATTCTTATAATTATTTGTCATTTCATTACCACAAGTCATTTTGGAAGGTATGTATTTCTCGTAAAAATAATGCCGAAGCCGTCACCTAATTATCGCGTCCTCCCTATTTTTAAGGCATATACAACTGATCTTTTGAAGTATCAATCTATAGGAAGCAACTCGAACTATTCTGCACATCTCGACTATTACAAATAGCCGAGATTGTTTATTAAATTCGCTCGTCCCAAGTTCGGCGAAAAGTTCAAGTAAGATATTGCAGAGTCGGCAAGAAAACGTCGGATTTAACAGGCTTTAACTATCAACCTATTAGGCATGCAGCTTTTTTCCCGGTGTCACCGATGGAAAGTAACCTGCTGGCGACCACGATGGACATCAAAACTAATTGTTGAGTGACAGTGCGCGCAAAATACGAATGATACAGTTGAGTTAATAAGCCGGCACTGACCCGCAACTCAGTTTATTTTTAGGAATTTTGGCACATAGCATATACCCCAGCTAACTACAATGAGCCTCTGCAGAACGATTCACAGGAAGGTAAAAAAAAAACGCAACAAATAAAAACGCCAATTGAGTGCGACAGATGGTACACAAACGCATACATTGGCGCACTCTCTTAATGGAAAGCCTCAGTTATTTCACGTGTTTATTTCCATGTGAAAAAAACAAACAAAGGTATTAGAAAACACAAGCTCACAGCGACAGCCTTCACAGTCTTTGGTGAAGTGTGAATAGTTATGTTTACCAAGGGATTGGAGATGCTCCTTTAGGCGGGTATTAACACACCGATCAGTTTGGCCTACGTCAACCTTGCCGCAAGTAATTACAACATGTACACCGCAGCTGTTTTGCATCTAACAAAGTTTAAATTTTGCTTCACAGCACACGCATTTTCTTTCTGTCTTGTCATTCTTTTTCGCCACAGCTTAGCAGTCTTTGCTGCTTGGGCACATTTCTGTCGTCGACGTCACTCTGAGGTTCCGTATGAAGTCCAAGGGCGATAAAATCGTCCCCACGCCGTATGCTGCATAAGCGAGTGAAAGCGTGTGAGGGTGAGCTGGCGATCGCGGCTCAATCTCGCGTACGCAAGGGAGGAAAGCGGGAAGGAAGCGCGCCGTCTTCCATCGCGCGCAACGCTCCGGGGGGAGGGGGGCGCGTTCTACTACGGGCGGTCCAGGCGGCCGCGCGCGCCTGCCCGGGCCGCTGGATCTTCAAAGCCATCTGCGTCGGGGACACAGTCCGCCGTGCGCTGTGTTTTCGCGGCTTAGTTCGTGTTGATGCGATACGCAGCACGAAGGTCAATTTGCTCGCTGTTGCAATCGCGCTTTCTCACCCCAGCGTTTTCACAGCAAGTGTCCGCGGTCATCGAGTGAGATGTCTTCATGTTTGCTTGTGCGCGCGTGACACCATGCTTGTACATTTAGTTAGTATGCCTATGTTTACAAGTTGATACAGCCCATAAATATACTATCCTTACTTCGTATAGCTCTCCACTCACTAATTTGCTATTGCTATCGATGCTTCGCCTTTTGGGCGAAACTGCGACTTTTTTGGCCGCTCTACAAATAATGTGCTCCGAGAATCCCACTAACTTTAGTGAGGTTACTTGATTTCAAAAGCTTTCGTCCATTGTGTCACGACACGGTTGGAACAAGTTGCGAGTCAGCACACGAGTTGCGAGTCAATGACGGTTTATAAACTGTCTTGTCTACTTTGTATATTGTGCGCGCTGCAGTTTAACATTGAAAGATCACCGACCCGCCCAACTTTCAGTTATTTTGACATCGAAACTACTACGTTAGTGAACCCATAACAGCTACCACTTTGAAAAGCAAACCTTTGAGCAAGCAAATGTTCCATTCACAAATTACAGGAACAGAGTGATCCTCTTGGCTACAAATAGAGTGCATTTTAACATTTTAAATGCGACGCATTTCTTGGCGAAAATTTGCAACTTTGACAGTATCTATCTATCTATCTATCTATCTATCTATCTATCTATCTATCTATCTATCTGTCCGTCTGTCCGTCTGTCCGTCTGTCCGTCTGTCCGTCTGTCCGTCTGTCCGTCTGTCTGTCTGTCTGTCTGTCTGTCTGTCTGTCTGTCTGTCTGTCTGTGTATGTCTGTCTGTCTGTCTGTGTATGTCTGTCTGTCTGTCTGTCTGTGTATGTCTGTCTGTATGTCTGTGTATGTCTGTCTGTCTGTCTGTCTGTGTATGTCTGTCTGTGTATGTCTGTCTGTCTGTCTGTGTATGTCTGTCTGTCTGTCTGTCTGTCTGTCTGTCTGTCTGTCTGTCTGTCTGTCTGTCTGTGTATGTCTGTCTGTCTGTGTATGTCTGTCTGTCTGTCTGTCTGTCTGGTCACCTACGTCTAGGTACTCTCATGGTCGTATCTTTAACTAGATAAGTCCCAAATTAGCATAGTATTACAACAATGTATGACGAACATAAATGATAAGTCATGATATGAACATGCGTGTCATGTAGGCCATAAAACAGCTGCCTAAAATGACAATCACCCAGCGAAAAAACGTTTACTCTCAAAAACCACTCAAATGGATTGTGACGTAGGTACTAAGTGAAGGAAACACTAAAGGATAATGGTAGAAGTCATAGTCATTAGCATGACTCAGCGAAATGAGAATGACTGAGCGAAAAAAGATAAACACTCAAAAACCACTCAAATGGGTTTTGACGCGGGTACTAAGTGAAGGAAACACTAAAGGATAATGGTAGAAGTCATATAGTCATGAGCATGACTTAGCAAAATGACAATGACTCAGCAAAAAAAGATTAACACTCAAGAACAACTGAAATAGGTTCTGACGTGGGTACTAAGTGAAGGAAAAGGCTAAAGGTCAATGGTTGAAATCATAGTCATGCGCATGGCTAAGGCTTTCGCCTTAAGGTCTCCTAGGCATTGCTAAAAGGACTCTATGACGTCACTCATGACGTGAATGTCATAACATGCGTGTCATGTAGGTCTTGAAAAAGCTGCCTACATCTTGGTGCTCTCATGGTCGTTTCGTTAACTTGGCAGGCTCCCCGCACACTGCTTCGCATAACATCGATTCCCACAGGGCGTGGGATCTGCGGCTTTTTTAAGGCGAAAGCCTTATATGTCGCATCTTTCAGTCGACCGTCAAAGTCCTTGAGCGAAAACGATGTCGTCGATGCGAAATCGAGTTTAGAAAAAGTTTATTTCAACAAAAGACGATACGAACACTCAGTCACAATGACAGCGCAATTCCACTAGGATGATAACATGTACAAAGTACGGAGCACCGTATACACGGCACGTTTTCGTAGAAATGTCAGAGTCCACACTCACTAACCTGTAACCACATAGACCCACGGAAATGCACAGTTACACATAAACTGTCACATTATATAAAATGATGTTGAATATATGTTGATATATGCAGTGTACACAATGGGGGCACGATGACGACTTGGTGGAGCAATTCAGTTGCTACACCGACATGAAATCGTGCCTTACCTGTATGCAAACGCTCACGAAACAATTGTGATGGTGTATGCGTCACCGTCGTCATTGTCTTCTATGAGTAAGCAAGCAACGCTCACCCAAAATGTTTAATGGTGCGCGGCTCACCGTCGTCACCGTGTTAAGATGGAGTTAATTCAGGCACTCAAGCCCACAACCTTCGGTAGGAGTCGCACCATGAACCTCTGGTGGGAGTCGATACCACAACCTCTGGTGTTAATTAGGGCGAGTTTATGTAAGGCACAGTTAATTAAATGTAGCGTAACTTAAGGCATTCGAATCCGCGACCTTTCGTCGGAAAAAATAAGCAATAAAAAGAAATAACGCCTTCGGAATAAGTATGACAAGTAATTTATTGAATGTCTCATGAGGGCACAGGCATTCGGGCCTTCGCCCTCTTTGCCGTATGCTAAAGTGACTTAATTTTTTGCTGCCGTTCATCTCCGCCATCGGCGTGCTCCGTGGTCCGTCTGGGGAATTGAGGCGCCCTGCCAACGGGGAATGAGAAACTTGTGGTCAAGTTCTGCGTTGTGAATGAGCTACCGGTTGAAACCTCTTAATCGCTCACTCAATATGGTCATCATTACTTTTGTTGTTCCACTAAATCGCCATGTTGGTCAATCGACCCCTCTTCTTACGCAGTGCGTCGCGGGTTTCTTGAAAACTACCAAATTTCTGTTACATGTGCCCAAGTAAAAAATATTTTCAAATTTGCTTACGATCAGAAGCAAAATGTCTCAGTGAAGACGTGCGAAAGACTATCTTTGGACCTAGAAACGATTGTGGAAGGGTGTGACAAGCTAAACCTAACGCTGTTCTTCAGCATCATATATATAATACTAAAAGTAGACTGTCAATTTCAACAGATTGTTGTGGAAAAAGCAACGTGACAGTGACGTGTATGGTTGAATCTGCAGCCTCACTTGTTTTTTCTCCGAATATATGATTCCTGCAGTGAGCGACCCAATGAGGGGGATCGCCTGCATCAACTAAAGAGAACAAGTGGCGTGTATGCCTGTTGATGTTAGGAATATGCAGTGACGTACCAACTATTTCTCGAGTGGGGGAGGGGAAACCGCAGGTGATCTGACTCTCTCTCTCTCTCTTATATATATATATATATATATATATTCGTCCATTTTCATTTCCATTAATTTATCATTTTCTTTATTTAATTTAGTAAGTATGAGTAATTTTCCCTATGTTGTCCTTGGTGTCATTGTTGGCTTTTTGTGATATGATTAACACACACACACACACACACACACACATATATATATATATATATATATATATATATATATATGTGTGTGTGTGTGTGTGTGTGTGTGTGTGTGTGTGTGTGTGTGTGTGTGTGTGTGTGTGTGTGTGTGTGTTAATCATATCACAAGAAGCCAACAATGACACCAAGGACAACATAGGGAAAATTACTCATACTTACTAAATGAAATAAAGAAAATGATAAATTAATGGAAATGAAAATGGATTAAAAAATAACTGGCTGCAGGTGGGGAACGATCCCAGGTCTTCGCATTACGCGTGCGATGCTCTCACCATTGAGCTACCGCGGAGCCGTTTTCCCATCCACTTTCTGGGGTGTTTATGTTTTTACAACTACAACTAACCCTGGGAGTGTTAGCCAGCGCCACATCACTCACAAACCGTACGACACTCCTGTATATATATATATATATATATATATATATATATATATATATATATATATATATATATATGCCGCGCACTGTGTGTGCGCGACTTCCGCGCACACACAAAATGCACATTTGTTGCAGACAATTTTACTAATTATAGTTAACGAGAGGCAAGTTTTCGGCAGATCTTGTTCTTGCGCGTGACCACGACGACATGTCATCACATTAGACGCCGACAGCCCGGGCCCATAAAGTGCTTCGCACTTTAAAAAGGTGTGTACCCACTGCCCCGCATAGATACCCTTATTCAATTGACCTCCGTTCGGGCTATTGGCACATTGGCGTAGATGAGATCGACCGTGAGAAGGCTGTCTTGATTACACCAAACGGTTTTGACCAATTCAAAGTCATGCCCATTGGTTTATTCAACATTCGAGCGCATGATGGACTCTTGTCATCGCTTACGCCCGCCGCCTTATTTCGGCGCCCGAACGAAATTACTCCATCATGGAACGTGAATGCCTTGCGCTCGTATAGGCGGTGGAAAAATTTAGACCATACCTGTTCGGTAGCAGTTTCTGCGTCGCAACTAATCACCACGCCCTTTGTTGGCTCTCCTCTTTGAAGGACGCAACAGCACGCCTCGCTCGTTGGGCCTTACGTGTGCAAGAATACACCTTTCCATCGTGTTTAAATCTCGACGTCTGCATCAAGACGCTGACTGCCTGCCCCACTATCTTGTGAATCCACTGGACGTCGCGGATGCTGACTCGGACATTTGCATTCTGTCCATCTCCAACTTGCTCCGTATCGGTGGCTAACAACGCCGCGATGCTGTCTTTCGCACCCTGGTTGACCACCTCACCTCCGCGCCCAGTGACGCATCCCTCCAGATGTTCACCCTGCGCGATGGCACTTTATATCGTCGCAGCGTCCACCCTGATGGTCCCGAGCTCCTGCTAGCCGTTCGAAGGCACCTCTGACTCACCGTGCTCCAGAAGCTCCACTACGCTCCTGTCGCTGGACACCTGGGTGTAACTCGCACATACAACCGCGTGAGACACCGCTTCTTCTTTCTCATCCATGATGTAATCCTAGGCCACGGCGCCCCTCGACAGTTACTTACGGATTATGGCCGTTACTTCCTACCGAAGGTGATCGATGATCTGCTCCGCTCCTGTTGCTACCGAGACACATAGTCGCTACCGCGAACCATCCTCAAAAAGAATGGCCTCACCGAACGCCTTGACCGCACGCTAACTGAAGTGCTGGCCATGTGCTTTTCCGACGATAACCGTGACTTAGGCGTCGCTGTGCCATGCATCACCTTTGCTTCTAATTTGTCTCGTCACGACGCCGCCGGATTTTCGTCCTTCTACCTTTTGCTTGGGTGCGACCCTGCATTACCCATGGACCCGTTGCTTCCCTACGAATTGCAAACCCCAACCGCTTACGCCCCTGATGCTATTGCCCTGGCCGCCGAGTCCCGGCACATCACTCGTGATCGCCTTATTGCCTCGCAAGGTTCCCAAAGGTGCCGTTACGACCACCGGCACCGATAAGCCCATTTTCCCCCTGGTGCTCTCGTGTTCCTCACGACACCTTCGCCTCGTGTCGGATGGTTCGAAAAATTCCTATCGCGTTACTCTCGTCCATAAAAGATCTTGCGCCAACTGTCGGACGTTACGTACAAGATTGCACTGACAGGCGAGTCTTCAATGCCTCCCGACATAAGCAGCGATGTTGCTCACATTGCCAGACTAAAGCCCTATGTACCCACCTTAATTGATGCTCCATAACCTGCACCAGGACGGAGCAACCGCGCCGGGAGAGTGATGTTGCGGGGAAGAGAATGGTGAAGGTGTCTCGAGAGAAGAAGGGCGAATACTGTGGCGGCGGCTTGGACGCCATTTATATCTCCCGTAAATACACACCGGTTTGCATCTGTGTACCTGCCTCGTTGCTGAATCAATATTATGTCATATTAAAGATGTTTATTCTCTCTCTCGCTCTCTTATGTCATGAGAATTCGTCAATCGACTCAGGCCATGTACGGCCAGCATAAGTGAAATGTTTTGTTTAAAAATGCCTTATTTTAGCCAGTCTTCACTTATGCCTTTCTGTATGGGCAACCACGAATAATCAGAATGATGAAAAGCTGTGACTTGCATGAAAGCCGGCTAACAGACTTGTTTGTAATGTGTCACGGCCCCCCATACTTATAAAATACTTCACCAAGCTTAAAGTCCTAAAGATAACGTCTCTATATATTTTCAGAATACTTTGCATGCAGCAGGTGTTCGTTCGGTTTTGGTTGCGATTCGAAGACAGAGCTTAAGAACCGAGTTCACTGTATTGGTCCACACAACTCGTGATCTTATTTTAGGCACAAATTTCCTATATGGATGCAGTGCTACACTTGACTGTGGGACTGGAGAGACTCTACTTCGGAGCACGCTACCAATAGCCATACTTTATGACTTGCAGACCGATCAAGCCGGCATGATTTCGCTGTCCCAAGACGTGTTTCTGCCTGGTTGAACAGCCATGTTTGTTCCCGTGTGTTTTACACGTGTCCGGATGCGATCATGCAGCGGTCTTGTCGAGCCATACCATAATAACACAATTGAGAAGAATGTGTTGGTGCCTCAATCAACGGGCGTGCTATCTTGTGGACATTCGACGCCTCTACGGAGTCTGTAGCCCTGTCTACCGACGTTAAATTGGGAGCATTTGAGGAGCAATCAACAATGGGCGTCTTCACACATCAGTAGACCATTGCCCAACTATTTGTCTGACTTGCGGCGTGTGACAAACAAGTCGTTGTCGTCTTCCGAGCCGGACGCGCTCCAACAAGTGCTTGCCTGCTACACGCCAATCCTTGATTTTGCTCAAAGCAAGCGTTCTCGGATGTTGCCGAAGCCCGCATGCACCGCTGCATCAATACAGGGCAAGCGACTCTCATACGTCAGAAACCCTATCGCGTATTTCCCACGGAACGAGAAGTAATCGCCGAACAGGTCGACGACATGAAGCATAAAAGCGCTACTCAGGAGTCTTGCACGCACAGCAAACATGAACACATCACACTCGATGACCGCGGACATTCGTTGTTAAAACGCTGGCGTGAGGAAACACGGCATCAGCAGCGAGTGAAGTGACTTCGTGCTGTTGACTATCGCTTCAACCCAAACTGAGCGCCGAGAACACACAGCACGCACTAAGCTAAGAGCCGCCGACGCACCTAGATTGTGATGAAATTGGACTTGACAGGACTTGATGAAATTCATCCAGTCCTGTTCCAGTTAGTTCTCACTGTTCTATAGTGGCAAAGGCTTCATGCATTGGTATGGAAAATATGGAATGACTGTGGAGAGCGTTGTAGTGACTGAACAAGTGTTACTGTAGGCCTTGGAAGATACGAAGTTGTTGAAGGTTTCTGCTGTGTTATTAGGACGATTGCAAATGGTCCTTCAAGAGACTATTTTTTTAATCATTGCTCATTGCTCTCTTTATTCAGAAATGCTTTAATTATTTCCTATTGCTGCTTAGACTCACTGCCAGCTTGATTTATTTTGGACTCATGGCATTCTCTTCTTGCTTTCTTTAACAGTTATTAAGTATATTACAGCAAATGATGTAACGAGACTTTAATCGGACGTTAAACGGGTGTTTTCCTACCTATCAACAGCGGTGCTGTTTAAGCTCTTCGTTAGGCCGCGTAGTGCGAACAAAAACGGTGGGCCGATCCTGGAGGTAGAGAAGAAAGGGTCCAAGCGCAATGGCACATACCCCTGTGAATTAGCGAAGCAGTTTAAGCTCGAGGATGTTCCTTCGAGTGTACGCCGCAAAACCTCCGCCTGGCGATGACGTCACCATGCACCGCCTACCAACGCTTCGCCCGCAGCGCCGACCACGCCGAGCCTCGCCACAGCTGCCTGAGCCGTGACGTCATCGTGCGCGCCGCATCGCTTCGCCTTAACTTTGCCGAGCGATGACGTCACCACGCCCTGCGGAGTGGTTGCCGCGCCTGCGCAGACACGGAGCTAAGCCGTGATGTCACGGCTTAGCTATTGACCCTTTTCGCGGCGATCCCGTGGGCGCTGCCATGTTTGATCACGTGGTGACGCGTCCATTGCTTGCCTTAACTGCCTCCGTTGCCTCCTCGTTTACAATGGAAGTGTATGACGCCGGCGCGGCTTAGAAAACCTCTATTTTCGGAGATATCGTAGACTGTGACTAGGTGGACGACACGAAGCTTTGATCACAGCTTCAGAGAACATGCAAAAGCGCTTTCGGAGCTGATTAAGCTATGTCCAAACGGCGCAAGCAGCGTATATGGTGATTGTTCTAAAAGCGGGGCTAAATATGTATTCCAAGCTATCCAAGCTTTCCGATTATGAATTCAGTCAGGATTAGTGTGTTTTGTTCTTTGTTCTTTATTCGGCAAATATTTTGAAGCAGTGGCTAGTCAGTTTCTGACTCCGTGAAGTTCCTCGGTGCGGCCACTATCTGATTATTTTCTGTCTAATCGCTCGCGGGTGTGCTCAGTTCCGATATATTTGTTCTTTCTGCTCACAAGACTTGAAACATAGCTGTTTTGTACATTGTAATACCTTGTAGCAAATATATATTACAGCTAGTAACTCGATTACTCTTGTGGACCGTCACGAAACATTCAGCTTCGACCATTCGTGCTCCATAGGTGTAGTCCGTCATTTATTGTGCGTACACAGTGCGCATATATTCAAGTGTGCGCCCATTCACTTATTCTTGATACGTCGGCGATAGAGTGGGCGTAAGTTTTCCTGCCTTTGGCACAGATATGTATAGATAACGTGCGCGAAACTTACTATGACAGAAAGCGGCACTACTCCCTTTGTGATTGTTTAACGAGTGGTACTCACTCTTGCCGAAGTTCTGGGGATGAAGCCCTTTCTTTGAAGGTTAGCGATACAAGGCTGGCGGATGAGCAAATTTCTGTATCCTCGAGGAAAGCCGTACATCACGAAGTTCCGGTAACACGTTTGGACAGTTGCAGCAGCGGTTGGCGAACTTGGCCACACAGATTCATTCTATTCCTTAACATGCTAGTCACTATTTTTGCAGCCAAAGTCTTCAATCAATCTCGCATGATTGGAGCACAGTGTGTTAGCGAAAACTCAGTTGCATTTCCGACAGCTGATCAAGGTTGAAGCGGTAATGGCTTCGTATTCGTGCGCGGTCGCTGAGGAGAGGTATGGCGCGCCGCAGTGAGCGCCATCTCGTTTCTCTAAAGCAAACTACTCCGCGAAAAGGGTCAATATATCCCATGGGATATATAGCCCCGCGTCGCCACCGCGGCGACACCAAAACCCCGCCGTCGTCGCGCCGAGCACATCGCTGCGAAGATGGGGCGGCCGAAGAAGAGCGTCACTCCCGAACCAGAGGAAGCGCGGCACGAAAGCCGCCGTGCCGCTACTCGAGAGCGAGTGAGACGATTTCGGTCCGATCCCGAGTATCGCACCGCCGAAGCAGCGGCGAAACTTCAGTTATTCGCAGAAGATCCGCAGTTACGAGCCCGCGAAACCGAGCAAAAGCGTTTGAGCGGCCAGAAGCCTCGAGATAGTTTAATGACCGAGTCTTCGTTGCTCCTTGGGCTGACAATGATTCCTGGGTGATATTTGCTGAGTGGCTATGGTGTTGGGGCTGCTGAGCACGAGGTCGCGGGATCGAATCCCGGCCACGGCGGCCGCATTTCGATGGGGTCGAAATGCGAAAACACCCGTGTACTTAGCAGGTGGTTCAAATTCCCAGAGTCGCCCACTACGGCGTGCCTCATAATCAGATCGTGGTTGTGGTACGTACAACCCCTTAATTTTTTCCGGGGTGATCTTGCGCTAAACGTGGCTGAGTCTCGAAGCATAACCTCGCAAAAACTTGGCCGCACCGAGATAAAGCTAGGTGGGGTAGCCAGCTTCGCTGTTTGCCCAGTCTTCGCACCACTAGTGTGAAGCTGCCTCTAAGTTTTAATACCGGTTGTCTTTTTTCGGCATATTTGTCAGTAAGGAGTCATTCAACCATGGGCTGTGGGAGCTGAGGTTCTGTTTTGAAATTTTGCAGCAGTAGTACAGAAACGAGAGATGATGTGTATCTGCTGTTCTGCTTTAGTTTGGACTCGGTGGGCGATATCCAAATCAGTATCGCTAACATGACATCCTAGTTTAGTACCTACAGTTTTCACAATGGCAGTGCAAACTTCACCTTTCGAGCATGGCATTCCTTTTCATTCTAAATTATTCATCCGGAAGTATTGTTCCATCTCGGAAACGAGCTTTGTCAGAGAATCATTTTGCTTTGTTGCTTGCTGGTAGACGTCAGACTTGCATTTCCTGCTCGGAATTCTTCAATTATGGCATTCAACGCATCGACACCTACCACCAGCTGAGCTATGTCAGCCTGTAGTGCCAGTGCCTTAGGAGCCTATTCTTTTAATTTCATTTTGCACCTTTCAGCAAGCTTGTCTGCAAGCTCATCTAGCCTGCTTTCGTACCGTGCTTAAAGATGCGCAATCATTTTCGGCAGTTCAGCGACAGCACAGTAGTCATGGTGAAAGGCTATCGACAGTACGAAATACGCCATTTGTAATAGCAGTAATGGCAAAACAACGTCCGCGAAACCGTGAACAAGGAAATTGAAATATGCTTACCTGCGAGGTGAACAAAAGCGTTTAGCTGCCTAACAGATTGCCGAAGCTGCTACTGTCAAGTGATGTAGGGCCAGTGTGACAGTGCAGTTTTAAGCGCGTCAGGGTATCTGTAGTCCACGGATTGCTCCGCGAGGCTGGCCCACATACTCAGTGAACGCAGAAAGCTCTGGTGGTCGATACAAGAAGACAAATCCCCATGGAAGATCACGACGATAAATTACTTACCCTGTATCACTGCAATGGTAACAAAAGTATTTAGCTGCAGAAGCAGAATGCAGAAGCTGCTGCTGTCAAATGCTATAATGCCAGGGCGAACGCCCCTTTTAAGCGCGCCAGGAATTCTGCAGTGCACGGGGTCGGTCCACGCAGCCGGCACACACAGGCAGTCCATGCACTCAGTGGACGTACTCGAAGATCTGGCGGTCCATCCTAGAAGGCAAATCCACGAGGAAGATTACGTCGCTAAATGGTTAGCGCTGTATTACTGGAAGGTGAAAAAATAACGTTTAGATGCCGAAACAGAATGTCGAAGCTGACGCTGTCAAAGTTACTTCCCATTACTGGCAGCGGCTGACCGTCGACGTAGCGCATTACGTCTAGACATGCCGAATGCTATCAGCGACGTAAAACACCCCCATCAAAGCCAAGCGGGATTGCTATAATCACTTGAACCGCTTTGTTGATCGTTACAGCAGATAGGAATGGACTTCTTGGGCCTTCTTTGGCGTCAACATCGGGAAATAAGTCAATAATCGTGACTACCGACTACCTTACGCGTGTTAGGAAGAAGAACGGCCATTCGCTGTGCTGGTGCCACTTCCATGTGTCTTTGTACCGCGACGTCCCTGCCTCTTCATTTGTTAATCCACGCATGCCTCAGTCGTGCTGATCCGGTGCACTTGCTTTTCAGCACGCACCGCTTACATCGCCGCTTACATCGCCGCTGTAGACCCTGTGTCTTCGAGTTCTTCACCGCACCCCTTTACCACATCCGACGACCGTAACCTTACTCCGACTTAGTGTGACGGGCTTCTCCGTCTTCTTCATCAATTCCGAGCTTCATTTGATTGCAATACTACTTTTTTGGGACTAGCAACAGCTGTCTCCCCCACCATGCTCTCATGTTCCTCTGCGGCGGCGACCTTACCAGGTTTCGGCCACAGAGAGGCAGGTTATTGACGAGCAGGTGACCGACATGCTCACTCGCGGCGTTATTCAGCCATCAAGTAGTCCATGGGCTTCACGAATCGTTCTTGTTAAAAATAAAGATGGTTCCATCCAATTTTGCGTCGATTAGTGTCATTTGAAAAAAGATCACGTGAAAGGATGTCTATCCCCTGCCGCGCATAGACGTAGGGTGTAGAAGAGTGTAGGGTTGGACGTCGATTCACGGCACGGGAACTAGCTTTTTTAGGGGGGCCTCAGGCAATTAGGAAGGAAGATTAAGTATTGAATGTAGCGACACGCCAGCAAGGGGCAGAACAAGACCGCAAGGAGTTAAGAAAAGACGCACATAAGATAACAATAGATGGTAAAATTGGTTATATAAAATGCATAGTGGTTGCAAGAAGGAAAAATGGCTGGAAATTGAAACTCAGTTGAATGACGAAGCTATTAACGTGAACGCCTTGACGCCATCTATGAGATTTGGAACAGCCGCCTGTTCTTGACAATTTTGTGTGGGAGGGGCGCAACAGAATGACTGAATCAAGGAAAGGTGGAGGCGTAGGCTTGCTAATTAGGTGAGGTATGAAGTGGCAAATGGTAAAAAATGCATGTAAAGAGTATTTATGGTTTAGCGGCACATGGTAAGGCAGAAAGACGTGGCTTGGAGTAGCTTACCTATGGACAGGTAGCGATAGCAAAGATAAAAATAAATGAATAATTTATGCATTATAAGCGATATTAATGAGTTGAAGAAATCGGGCCTGCTGATATTATCAGATAGGGAAGCGGACATGGAAGATTTAGGCAGATATGCTGATTACAACGGTTTTCTAGTGCTGGATCTGTGTAATGAACAGAACTTTATAGTAGTTAACAGGGAGAATAAGTGTCATGGACAGGTAACGTGGCAATGCAGAAACAGGCAGTCATGTATCGACTACGCCTGTCTCAGAAATAGTCTACGAACAACTAGGACAAATGATAATGGACGAAAATGGAAAAAATGACCTGGGTAGCGATCATAAACGTCTAACCTTAAAATTTGGAAGTGATACTGAAGCACATCACGACGCAATAGCTTCAGAATTCCTAAAGAATGAATGAAAACCAAATATCAGAGATCGCAAAAAAAAACATACGAGAAGAAAATTGGGGCTTTTCCTACCACAGTCTGGGAATATAAGGAACTGGTAGATGTTATGCAGCAGCAGATAAGACAGACACGGCAAAGAAATGCTGGATTACAAAGAGGAAACCATGTAAGTGGTTGAACAAGGAAATAAAGCTAGCTATAGAAGATCGTAAGCAGGCGTCTAGGGATCATTTGATGATGATGATGATGATGCACCTCTGTCATGGCTCGCACCCACTAAGGGGGATAGGCCAAGAATCGGGCGGCAGTGGGAATGCTAAAGAAAATTCATATTTTAAAACAAGAAAACAAGAAACGCCAAGTAAAAGACAAAAAGACAGATGTCGCACTAACCAGATTAGCACGCGAGCGAGCAGTCAGGCTAACTGAAAAAGGTGAAAGTGAAGAGTTGTTACAATCAGGGGGGGGTAATATTAACAAAACAATTTGGAGAAATCAATTTAGGTGATATGAATGCATCTGATGTGTAGAATACAAATACAATAATTAGCAGGGTAATCGTTTTGTTTCAGTTAAAAAATTAAATACTGCGCAACACACGTCTCTGTGACTATAGCCTAGTGCTGAAGCCCCCAATGATAACAATACTGGTATGTTTAAACCTAATCCAATTTTGTAAAGTGGAGCTTCCAGTAATAACTTTCTGCGGTGTGAATATCGTCTGCATGATAAAAAGTAATGTTCTATTGATTCAATTTCCTTACAGTTGTGACATAGAGGGGACATCGTGAGACCAGCTCTATGTAAATAAAAATTCAATTGCGGGATGCGACAGCGCAGTCTGGTGTAAGTAACTTCCAACTGCCGAGAAGAGCACCACTGTTTATTCCAGCAAAAATCGAGATGCTGAAAGTCTGGAGATGGTTTCAGCGGTAAGTTGCTTAAATCATTTTGCAAACAAAATTTTCTGTATCTCGATGCAGTGACGTAAGAAGTGTCCGGTAAAACAGGGATCAAAGGCTCACTTAGAGACGTTCTTGCTAATAAATCTGCCAATTCGTTTAGATATAAACCGCGGTGGCCAGGAACCCACAGCAAGTAAATTTTTTGTAAACTTTTAGGGACTAAATTGTGAAACAAGCTAAGGCGAGCTGCATTCGTTTCCGTGGAAAGCGACACACATACCGATAGATAATCTGTAACTACGACAGCTGTTGATTGATTTGCAGGAAGTTTTTAGGGATCATTTAGAAGCAAAAACGTTGGCATTTCACGAAGAAGAGGTGCTCTTTAGATGCACCAAACACGGAGAAAATAAAAGGGTGGTGAGTGAGCTCGTGCAAGAGAAAATTAAATGCACAAGTGAACGTTGGGTGCATACCAATAAGATTCTGGAACCTCGTAAGAGCACTAGGAGCACTCCGATTTTTTTTTTGCACGAATAACGTGCGGCCAGTCCACCGAATTACAAAGAAAAAAAAAAGAAAGCTTTGTTAAAATGCCAACGACGCATCAGGTCTGCCTAATTTCTTCCTTCTTTTTTTCAATACCTGATCTCTTTTCCCGGTGCAGGGAAGCCAACAGTACGTCTGGTTAACCTCGCAGCCTTTTCTTGTTTTCTGTTCACCTTCATCGGGGTGAATATCCAGTAGTGGGTAAGCCTCACTGCCCGGAACAAGAACAAGGACAGCGATGCACGACTTTAAGGAACAACCCGTGGCTGCCACCTCTCTGGACGCCCTCAAACCACAGAAGAGTGATGATCACGGTTCGATGACGTCTCCAAGACTTCGGGCCAACAGAGTTCATGGCGAGTTGTCGCCGGTGAGTTTTTCCCTGTTGGCTTTCCCACATAGGCATACTTCAGCAGCCATTTAAGTAGAAGAGAGGGGGGGGGGGGGGGGCAGGAAAATTTGGAGGACGCTTAAGCTTCGCCTTTAAGAGTGGAACGCGATAGCGTTATCTGAACCCGTTCGCATCGCATTTTTTCTTTATGAGTAGGCTTCATTGCAACCCACTACGTGGGAAAGCCAGCTTACAAAGACCAAGCTTACACTGATCCCCTTAGAGTCCGCTTCACTTTTAAACACAAATGCATTGCTGGGAAGACATTTCTACAGGAGCAATTTAAGCCGTCTTACATAAAAGTGTGAAGGCCCTAGGACTTTTTTATTGTTTTATTAATTGTTTGCTGTTGCCCCGGGGCGCGTGCGTGTCCAAAATTTAGAAAGTCTCGGTTTCCAACATTCCCCTCAATGTTGCCTAGAACCAAAGTACAGCGAAACACCATCAGAATTGGAGGGCGTTTACGCTTCGCCTTTAAGAGTGGAACGCGATAGCATTCAAAGATCCCTGGCTGCTTATCAGGCTTTTTAACGCGGATAGCGTTTAGGGCCCCGTGTCGCAGAAAATCCGGCGTCGACAACCGGCGTGTGATAGCGGGTGGGGGAGAAAATAATCCAGCCACATCGACCGCGCAGGTCCTCCACGTGGTGTAAGGTTTTGGTGAACAACAAATTAATTTCTCACAGTCAGAAAAAGGGTAAAGTACAACTTTAACATTCGGCGTCGGATTCACCGTCGGATTGTTTGCCAATCGGCGTCGGATTGTAATTTGAATGTACGAGAAAACATAATTCTGCTACGAAGAAACTCAAACATGTCTACCAGACCAGCGCGCGTCGGGGCAATGGCAAACAATTAATAAAATAATAAAAAAGGTGCTAGGGCCTTCACATTTTATTATAAGACCACTTATACTGACCACTTATATTAAACGTCTTTCAAGCAATGCATTTCAGCTTAAAGGTGAAGCCGACTCTAAAGGTGTCGGTGTAAGCTTGGTCTTTGTAAGTTGGCTTTCCCACGTTCATGGTTGCAGTGAATGAAGCCTACTTGCCGTATGCGAACGATGCGATGCGAACGGGTCCCGATAACGCTATCACGTTCTACTCTTAAAGGCGAAGCTTGAGCGTCCTCCAAGTTTTTCTCGTATATTCAAATTACAGTCCGACGCCATCTCGCCTGTAAGTTGTGGTTAAGTCGTACTTTGTGATTTTTCTGACGGATTTTACGTTGAGAAATTCGATTTTTGTTAACTAACGCCTTGCGCCACGCGGAGGGCCTGTGTGGTCGGGGTGGTTCGAGATTATGTGGTTCGGCATGATTATTTCCGCCAGATGCCGATGCTTAACACCTACACCGACGCCGAAGCTGACGCCGACGCCGGATTTTCTGCGACAGGGGGCCCTTAATGCTATCGCATTAAAATTCGGACACCTGCGTAAGAGACACTACCAGCCGCCAGCCTGCGTTGCAGCCTCGGCCCAGTAATATCTCGTGAGATGAGTCGTCAGAGAACAGGTAGAAATACGGGATAAAGTTCGGGCTCTTTCTTTCATGGTTCTGTAATGGTTTCATCCGTAGTGTAACACGTGCAGCTCTTGTCAAAATGACTTGAAGGTATCGTTACATTATCGTCATTACCATAAATTACCTCCACATCCGCCACACAGTTGAGCACAAAACCAATGCACCAGGCGCCCCTTCAGCCGACGTGCGCCCGCACTTCATCAAGGAACGCTACGCGGCCACAGAAAACGCGCTCCTGGAGCGGGCGCCGGCAAGTGGTTAACAGCAATACGCGAACAGACGCACTTAAGTGCCACTTATGACGTCCTTGCAGAGTAAGGCCAGCAAGCGAGGCATGGACCGAGAGCCATACAATAGTGCAGAAATGCCGCGCTAGAGAACACGCACTTTTGGTGACATGCACTTTCTATATGCACTGTACTCTCCTTCATCAATATTGCGGCGAGATACAAGGTCATCTTTGGTTATCATGTCCCAAACGTTCACGCGCTTGCGGCCACTGGCCCTCACTTGCTAAACGTAGAGTGTTTCGTACGTGAAAAATAACAAAGCGATTACTTAGATAAAAGGTTGTAGCGTTTTTCGACGTATGTCTGTGTGCATGTTGGTCTAAATAAGGATGAATATGCAATTACAGTAAGAAGGATGAACACAAACGCTCAGAATTAGGCGTAATAAGAACTCAGAAATACTACGCACCTCATGAGGTCTGGTCGATAGACATGGTTTTGGCTCCAGTAGGAACAAAGCGTAAACGTGTCAATGAGCACGACGTTTCGCCAGTCATCTGCATTCCATTGAAGATGGGGTTGAGGGAACGCAAGCCTCTTTGCGCTCGCCTCATTGTAGAGGAGCGGCTTCTTGGCAGCACTTCGGTTCCTGAAACCTGCTTCGAAAAGCCGTTGCCGCACCAGTTCTGTGCTGACGTCGAAGTCGACCGCATCTCTGACCTGGCCAGCTGTCATAAAAGAATTTTATTACCCTTTCGCGCGGGCGAGATTGAGCTACGATCGTCGTCTCCCCTCGCACGCTTTCACTCGCACATGCAGCATAGGGCTCGCGGCGACGATGCTATCACCCTTGGACTTTATACGGAACCTCACGGCGACGGCGACGACAGAAATGCGCCTGGAGTGTCCATATAATTGCCATCGCAATAAAACATGATCAAGTCAAAAACATTCGGCAGAGACACTTAAGACTGCGAAAGCATTCCCACGCATAGGCGTGTGGGAATGCACTGTTTGTAAACCTCGGAACGTCATGAACGTGACCATTTTAGACACTCATGACATGGCGCCACGTCTTCCCATTGGCTGCGCCATCACGTGCCCGATGACGCACGCACTAGGCCACACCTTTAGTCAGCCAGGTGGCTGCGACGTGACGAGTGCAATGACGCATTCACTAGGCACATATTTAGTCAGTCAGAAGCATGGAGCCGCCGTGACGTCGGGGAAGCGTGCTCGTCTCGCCCCCGGAGGCCCAGGTTTGATACCCACCCAGATCAAAATGCACCAAATTTTCTTTTCAAAGCCATTAATTTACTTTGTTTGCAGGAACATTCCTGAGAAACTTGAAGTAAATCCGAGTATTTTTGACGTGTTCTTACTCTTTGCGCTATCGGGTATCATCTTTCGGTCACTCTGACTACGACGGACATGTAAGGGACTACGACGGCGTAAGGGACATGTAATGCTTTCGCATTAAAACATATGAGTGCAAGAACAGCAACGTCTGTGAGCGTCTCTCGACTTCCTCGACGCTCCTACTCTCCATGTGGCTGTGTAAGGCTTTCATAAAAACACCGCATATCCACAACGTTAATGATGATGAGTGGGCGAAGCACCGCGGGATCATTCGGGTAACCGTGAATCCCCCGTACATTGCCCCCTCGAACATGCAAATGAGTGACAACACATGTGTACAGTATATACAATGTTGTTTTATTGGTTGTATATGGTATTGAGGTGCAGACTTCGTTTTCCCTTCATTAAGACTGCCTTGTGATCAGTGCAGCAGCACGGCGACGCCGGCAAGCGGACGCAGAGGCGGCGAGAGCGCGGAAAGCGGCGGCAAAATGCCGGAAGCGTTCTCTACCTGAGGTTAGTGGCGCCGATGCTCGGTTCAAGCGCGAGCTTCGCAAGCCCTCAGCTGCGGGTCCGCTTGCCGGCGTTGCCGTACTGCTGCAGCTTTGCAAGCCCTCAGCTGCGGGTCCGCATGCCGGCGTTGCCGCTTTGCTGCAGCTTCGCGAGCCTTCAGCTCCAGGTCCGCTTGCCGGCATAGCCGTTTTGCTGCAGCTTCCCGCGCCCTAGACTCCGGGTCCGCTTGTTGTCTGCGTCACCGTGCTGCAGCAGCTTTGCGAGCCCTCGACTCCGCTAGTAAGTTGAGCCGCCACTCTAGGCCTTTCATCCCTAGCGGGCGCGCCGTTATCAGAAGCGACCGTTATCATCCATGGCTGAAGAGAGAAAGAGAGCGCGCGTCGGAAACGAGCGACTATGTAGCCCTCGTGCACCGCATCGCCCCTAGCGGACTCCATGCAAACCAGAGCTACGGACGACGACGACGACGACGAGGGGGGGGGGGGGGGGGGGGACAAGGCTCGGCCCTAAGCTGCTTCGCCCCTAAAAATGAAAGAAAAGGGAACGGACAGCAAAGCAGAAAGCACAGGGGGCGATTCCGCCTAGCAGAACAGTGCAGCCGAGGAGACTTGCCCTGGGCGCGTACTCTTCACGATTTCGCTCCGTTGCGGGGCGCTGATCGGCTTTCCCGTCGACGCTCGCGTGATATCATTTCAAAATTGCAAGGGTATCCATGTGCAGCGTGGTGGAGCGCTCGCTGCTCTCATCTTCCCGGCATGATGACGGTGGTAGCTGGCGCTAAAGTATTCTTATGTAATACAGCGAGGCATTTGTCACGATAAAGAAACAGGTATGAAGATAATCATGCATCCATTTTCAGCACGATATTGCGAGAACAAATCTGTACTCTCAATTTCACTGCAATCTTTATGCATTATGTACATAATTTATAACGCACATTTCATGCATTGCTGCGTGCAATAATATATGTCAATATAATCGTACCCAATGTTTTATTACTAATTTTGGTTCTTGCGTTGTTTCCTACACTGCCGAGGGTCGCCACGTAAAGGGTGTTAATTGGGACCTTCGTGAAACCATTGCGGCTTTTAGTCCTGGCCTTTCCTGTCAAATGAAGAGTAAACTTGATTGACTGATTGATCTTCGTAAAGGCCTTACCGTCTTTGCCGGCAACGCGAAATTCAAGTGCTCATATCAGCAAACAAACACTACTGCTCGTGTTTCTTTGCACCTGCGCCTGTGTCCACGTTCGCGCCTCTTGTAACCACGGAATCATTCCAACTAGCCCGATGGCAGTGCTTGTTAAAGTGCCGTAGTGTCCGCCCCATTTATCATAGCTAGTTGAAATTGCCTATTTTTGATTGTAAATAAACAAAAAAAATATTCGACAAGTTTGTATCACGGCGCTACAAGTATTCTTCGGGACCGCGGTGCCTTTTATATTATGTGCCACACTTCGCTGTTTTGCTCTTCTAGCACATACGATCAGATGTCGTGAAGCACGATGAGCGCATTTATCGTGGTCACGTGCGCGTTATATTAGGAGAAGCAGCATCTGCACACGCTTCGCTGCCCACTTGAAGCTCCCGGCGCAATTGCCGCGCTCGTATGCACACAGATTGTCACGGAACGTTATTAGAGTGATAGCTGTACTACTCCAGGTACAAACCCAGAAAACGTCTGGTTCCGTAAATGTGACCTTCAAGCTCAACCAAGGTCAAACTGGGATTTGGCCCACCACTACCGGCGGCTGCTGCGTACACCGCGTGGGATCCCCTATCTTCAAAGCGATCTGCGATGTGTACAAAGTGCGCTGAGTGCTTGTAGCTTCGTATGCGTTTTGCTTTCGACACTTAGTTCGCGTTGAGGCGAGACGCAGCATAAAGGTCAATTCACTCGCTTATTCTGCCGCGCCGAGCAACGTATGTGTGTTGCCTTGAGGTGCAATTGTAGATGCGGTAGTTGCTGACGGCGCCGAGTAGCATCTGTGTCCTTTCCCAAGGCAAGCAATACCGTGCTACCGCTCGACAAACTTGGTTTATCCGCGTTATACCGCGGCATTTTTTTTCGAGAGCTGCTGGAACACTTTCAGCAAAGTGTCAATCTTGGGCTATTAGCTCGGATGGTGATATTTCAATGTTCCGAGCAGCGTTTTCGACATCCATGGTTGCGTACAGCTTAGGCAAAGTGAAGCAGCAGTTTAGAACTAAGAAATCCACCCACCAGCGTTCATAAACGTTTCCTTCATTGGGCGCTAAAATGGCTTAGGTATGAGAACATATCCGAGCAGAAAGTTCATAATGTCACACTGACTTGTGAGCGTTGCGTTTTGGTACAGTCTACTACAAGAAGTTTGGTATTCACTTCCACCGCCATCAACCAAACATTCCGCATGAAATATTGAGAGTTAGGTTCTTGGAAGAACACTTCGCCAGTATAAAACAATTTAGTATAAATATCGTAGTTCTTTCTGTTCCATTAAAAACCCGTGATAATGTTCTAGTAACCTACTTGACGGCTACCTGCCAATGCCGGTTGGGTCATCGCAATGACACGTATTACCACTACAATGACCCACAACAGTTAACGCGGCTGGACATCTTCGAAAAATTTCAATTAACGCAAAGCCTGGAAACATAGCCGCGAGCTTAAGGTTTAAACCTGCAGCAATTCTCACGACCTGCACAGTGATCACTTAAACTAGAAGCGCCAGCACGCATTAACCGACCAGTAATCCATATTACTCGCGGAGTCCCCTGTCTTTCGTGACCGGCTGTACAATTCTGCTCCAGCAATCGCCTACCATGGCGACGCAGAGCCTGGCCGATGGCTCCCGCCCCAGCCAAGGTATGGCGGCGCGCGGGCGTGAGACGGCAGCCGTCGACGAAGCGTTCCCGACCACGGCGTCGGCCTTGTTCGCGCCGCTGCTCAAGGGGGCCCGAAGCCGAGTGTACATGGCCGCGGCGTGCGCCGTGCTGTACCACGCGTACCTGCTGTTCGCCCTCATCCGCCACTGGTACGCCGACGGAGGTCCCGACTTTTGCCGCCTCGTGTGGATCCTGGCCCTCGTCACGTTGATCGTGCACGTAGTCCTGGTCGGACGTGCTCTGGCGCAACGCATCGCGCCTAGGATTTTCACTACCTCAGTGGACGCGCTGCACTTGGACAAAAGGTAGGTCCCGGGGAGCCACAGGGCGCCTGTCCTAATGGACTGTCTACCGCTGTGACACTGCTCGCAGTCGAGAAGCAGCGAAGCCAATGAAAGCATAGGTGTGTAGACTGCCGGTATAGTTGCGGGCCATCTACCTTTATGTCCATGCATTGCCGGCTGGCCAACGGAGCAGCATGTAGTCGTTCTGACCCCGGAAGCTTGCTGTTTCCCTCTAAGCCCGCACCCGGCCGATCACCATCTTCGTGAGGCGACATCGAGGGCAGACACTATTTGCGCCTCTACACGGAACTGTTTAAGTGAAACGAAGTACAAATTATGAATGATCAATGATGGTTGACTTTGTGAAAACGAAAATTTCCTTCAACTTATTCTTTATTAAGAATACAAAGCTTATCGTAAATTTAACCTCCTTGGTTTCTCGCTCTTCTCCCTCAGGGCACATTCTTCGTGCCAGCATCTCTCACACGCAGCCACCGATGGTTCCATATTTTATCTTTCATTATTTCACCTTTGCTGCCCACTGTCGCTTTTTCAACTAAAGGTCCACAACCGCTGATACCCTAGCTGATACCCGCCGGTTTTTCCTGTCTATATACAGGGTGTTTCACGTAACTTAGGCGGAACCTTAAAAATATGAAAATACCACGTAGCTGGACAGAAACAAGGTAATGTTGGGGCCGTATTCTGAAACGTTCCACTTCGGCGATATTTTGCTTTTCGCTTTCAGGCGCGCGCTGATTCACTGGTTGAGACAAACCGGAACATAAGTCGCGCCACCTAGTAGTTCCGGGTTCCGGTGTACGTCATTTTCACGTCACGGTGTCAGTGGGTGCTCCCGGCATGTATTGAATAAACGAACACAGCTGTGTCATACTGCGACAGATACATTCGAAAACAACACACCCGAGCCGCTCTGCACTCGTACGGTGCGCCCTCTCGTGTGTTTTGCGAAGCGTTCGAGAGCGCGTGTTGGTAGTGCATGCAGACGTCAAGGGTAAGCAGTCGGTTGACTTACTGAACGCGACTATCGCCTAGGCGAATTATCGCCGAAGTGGAACGTTTCAGAATACGGCCCTTGTTTGCCGTCGCTTGGAGATACTCAGATTACTTTTTGCAGTCCGCCTAATTACATATTTAGTCTTAATTAGTTAATCAACTTCTCAAATATTTTAATTAGGTTAAAATTGTCAATCAGAAAATTCTAGAGCAGCATGTAAAACATCCGATACAGATTTAAGTTGGTCCGTACGTGCGGCATAAAAGTTACTTTCGAGCGTGAAAGAAGCCCGCGAATACGCGCAAGATTTCCGCGCAACTGGCCGCTCGAGGCACTTTGCGTGTCACGTGCCTCATAATCATATCTTGGTTGTGGCACGTAAAACCCCAGAATTTACCTTTTTTTTTTTACTTTGCGTGTATTCGCGGGCTTCCTTGCTGCCGTGAGGATGGTGATTAAATCGCGGCAGTTCCTTTGCAGGGACGGCAACGTAGGAGCACTTCATAGTATAGTGCTCACGCAGTGACGATATTAGGCACACCATGTTCCTGACGATATTAGGCACACCAGCCTGGCTTTAGAAACATAAAAGCGCTTGGTGGGACAAAAAAAATATACGTGCAGATTTCTTATTGCATGAAGCCACGTGCTTTGAGCAGTAATAATAAATCTCGGGCAGTTTAGAGAAAACGCCAGTGTGTGAGTAGTTTCGACACACTGTAATGTAGTTTAAATGTGCTCTGGGCACAATGTGCAGAAGTAGCCATAAGAGGGAATGAGAGTATCCCCATGCACTGGCTTCCAAGACCAGCTGTCGACCAATTTTACGGTGGACGTATTGTTAGCGAAAGCGGCAGTCAAAAGAAGAAAAATAAGTCCTACTCGCTTGCAGTGGTGATCCAACTTTTCGGGAATTCGGTCCCTCGTTTGCTCACAAAAGCGAAGAGTCTCGTAACTTTTTATCGCCCGCAACAGTTGCGGATCGGGTGACGATTCCGAGTCATTCCTCGAACGCAGGATGCCCGTCGTACGGGTGTGTATTCTGGTGGTCGGCCTGTGCCTCCTGGTGTACGACGCGCGTGATCACCTGACACGGCTGGCGTCCTTGGGTGGCATCCTGGTGCTGCTCGCAATTAACTACCTCCTCTCGCGCGACCGAACGAATGTGAGCGCCGCACAGTCAAAGCTCCACGCGTAGAAGCGGGCTCTACAGCCACTTCACGCTCCGAAAAATAGTTACATGCAGCTGGTACAAAAACAAACAGAAGTAGCTGCAGTAGATTACTTTGCATAGGAACTATTAAAGGGAACTTGCTTCACGCTAGTTCAATAGACCTCCGGGTTAGACCCACGTGACCATCGAGGGCGTGTGTCTCGGCGGAGCAGGTTCGCCTGATCGAAGGAGCATACCTGTGAGAAGACCAAACCAATTAGCCTATTTTTGCGTAAGTAGCTCTAAACCTACACGTGTTCGGGATTTTGGGAGCGTACTTGTCTTGGGAACGTATTTTGTCTGCGCTTCAGAGGCACGCTGAGGGCCAACATTAGATTAGCTGCAGTGTCGAATAAAGGTTCAGATAATTTCGTCCTAAAAGGTCTTCTCATCGTTAGCACCTTCTTGATTCGAAACAGAGTGACAGACGTGCCAACCTGTGTCCTTTATATTAGTAAAGTTCTCACTGACAGGGTACTAGAGCGGACAGAGGGAAATAGCATCCTTTACATTTTTTCTTTTTTTACTTTGCCCTGAGCAAACGCTTTTCATGGGATATGTAGCACTCAATCAGCAGCAAACATTCAACAGCAGAAATTGACAAGCGACAGGGCTAAATTTTATACTTTTTCTGTAACATTTTTGTGACCCGTTTTGACTGCTTCATGCACTCGTCTGAATAAGCTTCCCCAAAGCTTGTACCCCCTATGTTGTCCTTTTCCCATCACACAATTCATCCGAGGAAACGAAAGAACGAGAATTTCTCGCAAACAGATTTCTTTTTTCTTTTTTCGTAATACTTGAGAAAACATCCGTGAAAGCGCAGAATGAGCCCGAATTTGTAAACTTTAGTGTAAAATTCGTTAGAATTGGCAGATATGCATTCATTTGTTTACAGGCGTACATGTTTACTGGCGAGAGGTGCTCGTGCAGGTTCCGTGGATGGTGCTGGCACGTGCCCTAACCCTTCAGTACGCTGCAGCAGCGCTGATGCTGCGCTGGCAGGCCGGACGCACTATGGTCGTGTGCTTGTCGCAGCACATCGCGCGTTTCTTCGACCACGCCACAGCAGGGAGCAGTTTCCTCTTCGGGTACCTGGCCGAAGGCACCAACATTTCCCTCAATAGCGGAGGCCAAGTCACGATGCTGCCGGAAGGGCGGAACAACTCCACCACGTTGTTGCCCATACTGGCCTTCAGCGTGAGCCCACCGAACGTTAATTGCTGTTTTACTATATACGACGGTGATTTTATGGCTTGTTAGCGCCGTTGGCGTCATGTTTGGCACGGTATCGACTGCTATGAAGCCAACTAGACCCACCGTCGGCTCCGCTCAGTCGAGCCTGCCACAGCTATGCGGCAGCGTTGTGGCTTCCACTACTGGCGCGAGTGTTGCGCACACAGGCATTAGCTTTCTGCTGAACAGCTGTGAGCATGCCACAACGTGGCCAACGTCAAACTGAATTTATGTAACCCGTTTGCATACCGACTAACGCCGACTCTTTTCTTTCGTTCTCTTCTCATGTGTGCACGAGGTGTGACGGTCTGACAACTGGGGCTCTATTCTGGACATTCCGCCATTTTTTTTTCGAGGCGTGACGTAGGCGCGACGCTTACAAAATGGCGCTGATGGCCCCGATTTGCTTTCGTAATGTGACGCAAACTTGACATTTCGCCTAAGAAACTGAAATGGAGAGCAATGAACCTAACGTTCTTCATAAAGCAATACTGTTTTACTCCTCAGTAAAAATAAAGCAGCTAGCTCAAAGCGGAGGGTTATTCCGTCAAAAGCGTCTCTCGCTTTCGTCGTCTGTTGCGTACAAGCCATCGGTGGGGCGCCACGTCGAAGACGAATGTGGCGAGAGACAGAGACAGCGCACGCCCGCCACCTAATACAGGGCAACCCTGGGTGCTTCATGTGCTATGCTTAGAAGGTACTAGACATTTTTATGATAACATCTGACATTTCCCCGCACGCAGGTAGACGACCAGTTGTTTTTCTAGTAGTACATGCACTTCAATTGTTGGTTCCCTACAATTCTATATTCAGAGTGTAACAACGACAAGAATTAGTCGTGCAAGTGAAAGCTGTTGGCTTACTATTAACGCGAGAGTGTTAAGGGCCCCCTGTCGCAGAAAATCCGGCGTCGGAGTCGGTGTCTGTGTAAGCATCGGCGTCTGGCGGAAATAATCATGCCGAACCTCGTCATCCCGAACCAACCCGACCGGGCGGGCCCTTGCGTGGCGCATGGCGTTAGTGAACAAAAATGGAATTTCTGAACGTAAAATCTGTCAGAAAAATCGTAAAGTACGGCTTAACCACAACATACAGACGTGATAGCGTCGGATTGTTATCTTAATATACGAGAAAAAAGCCTGGTAAGCAGCCAGGGATCTTTGAATGTTATCGCGTTACACTCTTAAAGGCGAAGTTGAAGCGTCCTCCAATTCTAATGGTGTTTCGCTGTACTTTGGCACTAGGCAACATTGAGGGTAATGTTGAAAACCAATCCTTTTTAAATTTTGATCGGGCCCCATGTCACAGAAAATACGGTGTCGGTGTCGGCGTCAACGTCCTTCAATAACGCTATCACGTTCCACTCTTGAAGCCGAAGCTTAAGCGTACTCCAAGTTTTAGTTTTGGTTGTACGGGCGCGCGTCTGGGCTAAGTACACCATGCAACAGTGATAGTTTTCATGTAGGAGGCAGGCAGTACGAGTTGTCGAACAAGCGTTTAGTTATATATATGTATATCCCCAATCTGGGTGCAGGCTATGCCGGTGATCTTCTACGTCGGCTTCTGCGTGAACGCGCTCTACTACTGGGGCATCATGCAAGCCATCGTCACTAGTCTCGGAGGCTTCCTCAACAACGTAGTTGGCTCTACCGCCTACGAGTCCATGTGCGCCGCCGGTAACATGCTGTTCGGACTGGTACGGGAGCACTGTGTTCGTATAAGTCTAGTCTAAAAAACAAAAATTATTTGCAGCACAAGAAAGGACACTAACGCAAGCACAGAATGACCTAAGAAAAGCGCTTAGTAACAACTGAACACACTACACAAAGCAGCAAATAATAAATACAAAAAAGCGCGATTCTACTGCTGTGAAGGTGGATTACCAGCGAAGCAGTTTAGCACGCGACATAAGGTGACACAAAATTTAGATCCGAGGTATGATCAAATTTTATTTCTCTTGAGCGGCGACTACGGTCATCGCGAAGACACACGCGCACACAATTTTATTTTGATCGGCGGTCTTGATCGGCGGCATACATTCACGTGGAAGACTATGCCGCCACCTCAGGGAGCCGGAACAAACTAGAAACGCGCGACGGGACGGCCACGCGGGGAGCGCAAGGAAACTATAGGCACGCAAGCGCTTGGAAGGACGACAAAGGGAGCTAGGGCTGTGCGAGCGTACACATGGCCGACGCGGGTCACACAGCGAGAAATCGTTTAGAAAACCTTATTATCTACCTGATAGCCTGCTGATTTTGAAAACGGTGCCTATTCATAACTAATCTACTGAAAATGCATATAGAAGTGATGGGAGGTATAAGCTTTTGCAAAGGATGAAGCGATCTTGCGTCAAATTCGGGAGCTGAGTTTTGGCACACGCAGATCTGTTGACGGACACGAAAAGTACATAGAACCGCAGCCCTAGACAGTTTCGCTGTAAAGAAAATATGCAGATCTGGCGGACATGTTGGAGTCTATGTGAAGTTAACATTTCATAGAGTGGTTACATAGGTGCTATTGCCTGTTCGACTAATGACGTTGCGTACAATATTGCTTACTTTCATCCTATGCATGCAACCTGAAGTCGCGTCAACGGTTATGCGAATGCACCGCGACGGTCACAACTGGTGCATTCCTTGTGTCACACTATCGTAAACACGTACATTTGATGCTGTAGCGGCAGCAGGATTGGCGTGGCACAAATAAAATATCACACGCTCGCAACCTCACGAGCTTGGGTGCTGCGCTCGGCACGCGCCAGCACACGAAAGTGTTCGCCATGTTAAAGCCTAGTCTGCCTGTCTACTCTCTCCGGAGGTCTGTCGAGACCTACGGGTTCGCATTGTCACACAGACTTTTATATCATTTGTGTTTACTGTCGCACATACCAATTCTAGAAGATTAGCCAACAATGAGCAAACACCTAGTGGCACAAGCCGAATGGTTAAAGCATAGGAAATAAAGTAAATCAAAGAAGCCGCCGAATATAATGCGCTCTTTTATTAAGAGTTCGGTGTGCCTTATCGATGCCCGTGAGCAGGCATTACATGAGCAGGTTTTATGCTTATTAATTTGTTTATTATATTACGCAGTACGGAGGTCCGCTCACTTTCATTATACTTTGGTGGTCGCTTTACAGGGTTTTTAATACAAGTCCGTTTACTGGTACTTGCATTCGGAGCATATACAGGGTGTCCCAGCTATCACGCAGCACGATTTTAAAAAAAGAGAAACGGAGATTTGGTCAAGGACTCTTGTCTGAGAACGTCCTAGACAAGCCTAAGGAACGCGCTAGGAACGCCGTCACCCGTGGACGCCGACGCGTCCCATCCTCCGCAATGCGCTAGGAACGCCGTCGCCCGTGGACGCCGACGCGTCCCATCCCCCGCAAGTAGCGCCGTTCACAGCTTCGCTGTTCTACTATCTTCACGGATTGGAAGGGTTGGTGATTTTTTACAGCGAAGCTGTTAACGGCTCACTGTTCGATGGTCGCGTCTGGCAATAAAAAAAAAACTCTCATTGGCCGTATATGCTGTATGTGCGAGTGAAAGCGCGTGAGGGCGAGGGACGCGCGCTTTCACGGGGAGCGAACGCACGGCGGAGAGCAAACGCGACTTCCTAGTGGAAAGGGAGCGGTGGACGAGGAGGGCATCGAGGCACCCTAGACTGTGTGTGTGCGTGCCCGCTCTCCCACTGCGGCGCATGCGCGCAGCCCTGCCGACCTCTGCCGCCTGTGCCGAGAGAGATTGTGGTTGTGAAGAGGAAGAGGCGCTATTTTCTGCAGGCCTTTAGGGAGCACGACTCAGAGCCTTTGGGAAGGCGCGGGGGATATAAAGAAGAAAGAAAAAATGTCACAGTTTCGCCCTAAGGGCGAAGCAATGAATGCCATAGCAACACAGCACTGTCATACGAAGTAAGGTGAGCGGCTTTGCTAGCAATATGAATTGTAGTAAACATGAGCTGATTAAGTAAGCCTGTGTGCTGCGGCGTAAGTAGACCGACATGAAGAGAGACTCGATGACCACGAGAAGGCGCGTGTGAAACGGTGGTGTTGATGAGAAGCGCTTCCCTTGGGCAGCGCGTGCGAAGGGACACACCTGTAGCGCTGCACTGCCGATCCGGGCAGCATTGCATGTGTAGCGTGCGTTGGAAAATGTGGCCCGACTATTACTAACTGAATGAACAAGCGTGGTGTGAGCGCGCACAAACAAACATGAATAGATTATACTGAATGACTGCAGACAACGACTGTCAAAACGCTGGCAGCAAGCGCATACGCCGCAGCGGGCGAAGGTACGTGCGGTCTATCGCTTCAACGGAAACTGAGCGGCGAATGCATAGCGCATAGAAAGGTCAGAGCCGTGTGGAGATAAGAGACGGTGCTGGCGAGCGACGAGCGCGGTTGTTGGCAGAGTAGAAGTGCGCCCCCCCCCCCCCCCCCCGCTCCCTCCGGCGCTGGCTTCCCGCTTCCTTACTTGCGCGTGGGAGATTGAGTGCGTTCGCTCTCCGTGATAGCGCGCGTCCCCGCACGCTTCCGCTCGGGCATACGGGGCGCGGCGAAGATTTTATCTATACGGAACCTCACGGCGACGGCGACGGCGTCGCCGACGGTAGAAATCCGGTTGAAGTGTCCATATAATTGCTATCGCAATAAAAGAGAAAGAAAAGCTTGTGCCGCGGACTCTCTCTGGACTCTCGCACTCCTCTCCCCGAACAGTGTCGACAACGGCGTTTAGCCGTTCCGTCACATGGCCAGCGTTTTGACAGCAGTTGTGTGCGGTCACACAAACGAAGCGCACAACTGTTGTCGACGGCGGCGGTGTTTTGCCCGCGTTCGCACCGAATGCGCGCGGCGTTGGTGACATGTTTATGAAGAACGTGCCAACCTTTGCCGTACACCCTATGGCGGTGTACCGTAGCGACCATAAGTCCATGGTCCCTGTGGTCACTAAATAAATGAAAACCACCGGATCACATATATTTCTCATTCTTTAATAGTTCAAATAACCAATTACACCATCACATCTTAATAGTCATAATTGGAAATACATAATTCCCACCATAGTACAGCTTCGCTGGTCTTCCATCTCCACCCCAGTGGAAGGGCTGACAATTTTTTAGAACCGCTTCCAGCTTCCTCAGAGGCAAAATAAATTCTATTGAAATGAAAGAAATATGCACAAACCAACGAATACGCGAACAAATCCATCTCCCCCTCCAAAAATTATATACTCGTAGTAGGGACTGACATGCGCATGTTGATGTTTATAAATAATTGATATATGCATGCCATGCGTATATAAAATATGCGACTGTAAAAGGTGGCATAAAACACTTCCAGACTTGCACATTTTTTCTAATCCCTACAATTCGTGCTCTCAAAGGCAAGAATATAGATATGACCTTATCAAAGATAGTGGAGGATAATGTATGTGTAGAACCCCCTCTATTCCGGCAACGGGCCCCCATGACTGGAAATCGATAGCGCTCTCTTGCGGACACTCAAACAGCGTATGCCGGGGCGTTCCGACGGCAACATTGCACGCTATTGTTCGGTAGTACGTAAGATGAACCAGCGAGTACCTATAGGTGAGGGCACAATACAGAGCAATACTAAATCTTTTTTATTCCTGGAAAGTATTTCTTTTCGAGAAACCTGTATTGATTCAATTGCTAGAAAAATGCTTATTATTACTGGAAAAATGGACGTCCGAACTCTGTTTATTCAATTTCGCCCCACAACCTCAGCTCAGATACGTCACTGCGACGTCTCAGATGTTAAAGTATTTTCGGGAATTTTGGGGCAGGCCAGCTCCTTGAAACTTGCTGCGCTGAGTCTTCGGTTCCTTTGGAATGCGGAGTTGTACCGAGTATAGATGTAAAAATTCATGACGTTCCAGTGAGCTGACGCGGGAGCTTTGGAGTTGTGTCAGCCAGTGTCTTTCGGAGTTATGTCAGCTAAAGTTATGTATTTCGATATTCTGTCTTTCTTGCTAAGTGCGCCCTCACTATGTGAGTTTCCATTTAGGTTTTGCAGAACAGCAGCTTCCAAATGCATCACTTAGCCCAATGCTCCTAATTTCTAACAGCCTAAACATCTCGGACACCGAAATACGCAAGAACTGCAGGAACACGACGCGCCGTTCTTGCCTCTTTCTGTGTGCTGCTTTTTTTTTTTTTTTGAGCTGGTAATCATGAACTGGTACCACCTTGGCCAGTTTACCAATCCTTTAATTTTAGTGCTTAGCACTTCCTTTACAACCTGTCACTTCACCACGTAGGAGCAGTCTGCGCTGATGCTGCACCCGTACCTTCAACACGTGACCAAAGCCGAGCTGCACTGCTTCATGACGTCCGGCTTCGCCAGCATGTCCGCAGTCATGATGGGATCGTACATAGCCCTCGGCGTACGTGGCCACCGTTTCTTAAGTGTTAGAATGCAAAACATTTTCTTTCATGACACCTACTCCACCTTGAGGATTTCCGCAGAACGGATTGGCCATATTCTGTCCCCCGCATTCTAGAAAGTTCCTCCAATCAACATTCCACCTCAATAATGTGGATGTGGATGCTATTCACTGCATGCTTAGAAGTATTCAAGCTCTTAGACTGGGAAGGCTTAGGAGAGAGAATCAACGGCGAATATCTCAGCAACCTTCGGTTTGCAAATGACATTGTCCTATTCAGCAACAATGGCGACGAATTACAGCAAATGATTGAGGACCTTAACCGAGAAAGTGTAAGAGTGGGGTTAAAGACAATGTTCAATAGCCTGGCAAGGGAACAAGAATTTAGGATCGCCAGTCAGCCTCTAGAGTCTGTAAAGGAGTACGTTTATCTAGGTCAATTACTCACAGGGGACCCTGATCACGAGAAAGAAATTTATAGAATAAAATTAGGCTGGAGTGCATACGGCCGGCATTACCAAATTCTGACTGGGAGAGTACCACTGTCTTTGAAAAGAAAAGTGTACTATCATTGCATTCTACCGGTGCTAACATATGGGGCAGAAACTTGGAGGTTAACAAAGATGCTCGAGAACAAGTTAAGGACCGCACAAACAGCGATGGAACGAAAAATCTTAGGACTAACGTTAAGAGACAGGAAGAGAGCGGTGTGGATCAGAGAACAAACGGGGATAGCCGATATTCTAGTTGACATCAAGCGGAAAAAGTGGAGCTGGGCAGGCCATGTAATGCGTAGGATGGATAACCGGTGGACCATTAGAGATACAGAATGGATACCAAGAGAAAGGAGGTGCAGTCGAGGACGGCAGAAAACTAGGTGGAGTGATGAAGTTAGTAAATTTGCAGGCGCAAGTTAGAATCAGCTAGCGCAAGGCAAGGCTAATTGAAGATCGCAGGGAGAGGCCTTCGACCTACAGTGGACAAGGTCTCTGCAGGACTTGTCCTGCAGTGGACAGAAATATAGGCTAATGATGAATGAATGAATGATTGATTGAATGAATATGGATGGAGGTGCCATCTCTCAACAATAATCACTGCACTTAATTCACTCCCCACAGCAATTGCAAAGAAGCATAGCTTCTTTTTTCACTCCATGGGTGGCGCTGTGCTGAATTTGGTGGATTGGAGGAAAAGCTTCGAGTCGAAGACCGTTTGATAATACGAAAGTATGTTGGTGTGGTTTGAGTTCTAGATTTGTTCGCCCTCGCTTTTCGATCAGCTGGATCAGCTCAGATGGCAGAGCGACCGCCTCGGAAAGACGTTGGTCCCAGATTGAATCATTCCGGACCAGAACAAATTTTTCGTCAACCGCGCAACTGGTTTTCTGCGAAACCGGCGACAGTTTCCTCTTCTATAGCTGCGTGCTTCTAACAATGACTTCAATAGTAGACGGCAGAATAGTTTTGCCACAGCTCACAAAAGTCGTACACCAATGTTTAACAATAAACCGTGTGTCCCAGCAAACGTTAGCCAAGCTATTCAATAAAAAAATGTCACAGTTTCGCCCTAAGGGCGAAGCAATGAATGCGATAGCAACACAGCACTGTCATACGAAGTAAGGTGAGCGGCTTTGGTAGCAATATGAATTGTTGTAAACATGAGCTGATTAAGTAAGCAGGTGTGCTGCGGCGTAAGTAGACCGACATGAAGAAAGACTCGATGACCACGAGAAGGCGCGTGTGAAACGGTGGTGTTGATGAGAAGCGCTTCCCGTGGGCAGCGCATGCGAAGGGACACACCTGTAGCGCTGCACTGCCGATCCGGGCAGCATTGCATGTGTAGCGTGCGTTCAAAAATGTGGCCCGACTATTACTAACTGAATTAACAAGCGTGGTGTGAGCGCGCACAAACAAACATGAATAGATCACACTGAATGACTGCAGACAACGACTGTGAAAACGCTGGCAGCAAGCGCATACGCCGCAGCGGGCGAAGGTACGTGCGGTCTATCGCTTCAACGGAAACTGAGCGGCGAATGCACAGCGCATAGAAAGTTCAGAGCCGTGTGGAGATAAGAGACGGTGCGGGTGAGCGACGAGCGCGGTTGTTGGCAGAGTAGAAGTGCGCCTCCCCCCCCCCCCCCCGCTCCCTCCGGAGCTGGCTTCACGCTTCCTTGCTTGCGCGTGGGAGATTGAGTGCGTTCGCTCTCCGTGATAGCGCGCGTCCCCGCACGCTTCCGCTCGGGCATACGGCGCGCGGCGAAGATTTTATCTATACGGAACCTCACGGCGACAGCGACGGCGACGGCAGAAATCCGGTTGAAGTGTCCATATAATTGCTATCGCAATAAAAAGGATATTTAGAAAACGCCGTTAAATATAGTACCTTAAGACCGACGGCTTTCTGTCGTCACACCTCTGCCGACCGAACACCGTAAGTCTGAGATCGTATCTACCGCCGTGTTTTAATTCTTTTTTTTTTCATTGAACAGCCTGGTTCTTCTTCTTTCTGGGGTTTTACGTGTCAAAAGTAGTTCAGATTATGAGGCACGCCGTAGTAGAGGGCTCCGGATTAATTTTTACCACCTGGGGTTCTTTCACGTGCACTACAACGCAAGCACACGGGCGTTTTTGCATTTCGCCTCCATCGAAATGCGGCCGCCGCGGCCGGGATTCGATCCCGCGACCTCGTGCTCAGCAGCGCAACGCCTTAGCTGACTGAACGACCGCGGTGGGTCAACATCCTGGTTGCGTTATTTAGGACGCCCTTATACGTCCGCAGCATATAGGCTAATTTGATTCCTTCATCTGGAGGACATAAAATTGCACGTATTGCGCGCAAAGAACAAATCGATGTGTAAGTAGCAAATAGCCAAATATACTATTTATCTAATAATTATCAGTTTAAGGCGCATGTTGCAATTGAAATGGTGTGCCCGAGGAACGTTTTTTAGGTCGCTAGTAAAAGACAATTTTTAAGATAGACGCTTCGGAAGAGTTTTTCTAGAAAATTGATAATTACTTACCATCATAATTTTATGCGCTATAGTAATCATTCTCTCTTGCATTTATCAGCTAATGGGTCACACGTTTGCAATTGCCATGAGTTTTCTATCGACATTCCCATCATGAAGACCGCGTGGCCCTTGTAGGTGGAGACTCAACATTTGGTCACTGCAGCGGTACTGGCGGCTCCCTCGTCACTGCTCTGCTCCAAGCTGCTCTTCCCCGAGACTGAGGAGTTGCGCATCGTCACCGTGCACATATATAAGCACAGCAGGTACGCACACGCGACCATTACCACTACCTGATATCATTCACAAGAAGTTATACATTCTGTAGGATCCCTGCAGATGTTTTGCTGCGAAGTCTAAAGAGTGACTTATGGTCTCACGCTTTATTTTTTCACGTAAAATCCGCGGAGTTACTAAAAGCAACGCTCTCGGAAGTACACACATTGAAATGAAAGAAATGTATTAGTGGCTTCAGTCTGCAGAAACAATGTCAACTTCTACAAGAAGGCAAAGCTGTCTATCAGACGTCTATAGAGACCATATATGCAGTATAAGTTAACTTCATATGCTATAGGTGGATGTTAGGTGGAGCCGAAGAAGAGGGCATGAGAACATTTGAGTCTTCGAGATGAATACAAATCTAGCCACATAAAACTAGCATGGTCGAACGTTCTTTATTAAAGCAGTTATTGCAAGACAAACTCTGAACAAACAAATTTTGAAAGTTTGCTAGAGTCTCTACAGACTCTACCAAACTTTTTTTCTTGTGGGTAGGCTGTGCTTGGCCCGGCGGCTTCCTCGCGTGATCTATGAGGTGTGTATGCAGATAGGCTGCCATGCCTTCTCATAGACTTCTCTGCTTAGCTATGTATAGTGTACGTACGTACTGTCCTAGGGAAAATGTCATCGTCTTTATTCGGTTTGTGGCCCACAAAACAGAGAATGGTTCCGATCTAAAAAAGCCATAGACATTAGCCGATAAGTGTTAGGTCACCAGGATGGTCTACAGTTTGTCGGTATTCTTGACAGAAAAAGATATGAGTAGTTTTTGTAAACCCTCTGACTGTTTTTTTTTCTGTGAGGACAGCCAGAAGACAACGCACGGCTTGACCGCAGTACCACCATATTGGAAAAGCCTTATTTGGTAGTGTTCGAAGTGTTGCTAGTGTCAGCTCTTTAGTGATGTGGCCAGTGAACACTGATTTCAAAAAGCGGTAGGCGACCCTAATATTTGACTTAGGTGTCTCTTAGTGGCACTCGCACCTCGGCGTTGGCATTCCTTAGTTCTTTGTGTGTGCATGTTTTGAAAGAACGTCGCAGACACAAAGAACCATCGTCTGTGGGTCTTCTTCTTGTTGTGGGTATGCTGTGCTTGGCCCGGCGGCTTCCTCGCGTGATCTATGAGGCGTGTATAGAGCCCGGCTCCTCTTTCGTGCTTTGAGGATGAGGATGGTGATATTTATCTCATGGCATGACAAGTCATGTCAGTCATGTCCTGTCATGCACGATATGCCATATATATCGTAATGCATGTCTTCCTGCCATGACATTCATGTCATACATACATGTGATGAATGCATGTCATTCTTGTCATGTCATGCATGCCATGTATGTCAATCATTCATCTCATACATGACTCGTCATGCATGACAGTCATGTCATGTCATCTGGAACAGATTAACCTATTGGCTATGGGGGAGGGGGGATGCAGCGCCCGACCGCCGACTGCCAGGGGACCTTACAAAAAAGGTTTTCTTGACAGTCCCACCAGTAATTTCTAAGGGTCCCTCACCAGGACCCAGTCGGAATTAGTTGTTATTCAGGGGCAACGAAGTCTTTTGTGCAAATAAAGTTTTGTTCTCCTTCTTATACACTAGAAGTTCTTACTCACAATCCAGGGAGTGTTCTATCACAAGCAATAATAAAAGGGTTTGGTAGTAGCCGAAATGGTTTCTGTGATTGGAAAATGACGGAAGAAAATTCAAGAGGCCAGAAATACAGCGCTAACCAATGAAAAGTAGTAGTCGCATTATTGGTTAGGTCTACTGCCTGTTGAGACAAGAAAGCCCACAAAACACAAACAAAAAAATATCGGGGGACCTTGCACTGGTGGCGCAATGCTAAAGACACAGCGGAGCTGATCGGTTCCTAGCTGGTCCTGGGTATACGAAGTGATGCTAAATTATACGAAATAATGCCAAGTGATGCTAAGTTATACGGAGTAATGCCAAGTAATGCTAAGTTATACGAAATAATCCAAGTTCTACGTAATGACGTAAAGTGATGCAAGACAAATGCCAAGTCGCACCACTGCAGTAATCACACAGTCCGATCCACGTCGACGTTGGCAGTCTCGCTTAGCAGCGCGCCGCAATTCTTGGTAAGCGGCTTCTTCCTCAGCAGTGCTAGTGTACTAGAAGGTGCTAGTACAGTGTACTAGTACAGTGTGCTATACTGTAGCAGTGCGAACCTTCCTTGGTCTCCCCATGTCTAAGTCGGGCGCGCCGCCGACGCGCACCGGCTTTCATACGGAACCAAGGAGCCCATGGACAGTTGGCCGTGACGTCACGTCTGACTCCCGGTGCATGCGCAGTAGTGCGCAGCTGGTGCCGAGGTCGTAGGGGAAGTGGGGCGAAAGCTATGCACAGTGTACGGGCGGCGAGCGCAGACGCCCCGGGATGACGTCACGGCGCATGCGCAGTAGCACGCAGCAGGCGGGAGCTTGGCGGAACCGTGTCTGTGTAGGGCGAAGCGAGCGCGCACCTGCGCCGGCGGTTACTAGGCAACGCGAGGTGACGTCATCGCTCCGCGGAGTTTTCTGTCTACGACAGACAGATTACGCTTGGCATAAACAGCGCCAGTGTTAAAAAAATTACCGCGTGACTAGTGGCGCGGAACTTTTCGCGGGCTTTCACGGGCTTTCTTGAACTTGGAAAAAACTTTCGTGTAGCACCTATTGAACAACATAAAGGTGGATCGGAAATGTTTTATGATGCCCTACGATTTTCTGAATGACAGTTTTCGCACTGATTATTATATCCGAGCAGTTAATTCATTATTAATAAGCAATTATGCCAATACGCGAATTACTAAAAAACAGTATGACTTGCTCCAAGCGATGGCAAACAGCATTACCTTCGTTTGGACCAGCTAAGTGGCACTCGTATATATATTTCTTTAATTTTGGCACAAGTTATGTGGTACACCCTGTATATCCTAGTTAAAGAAGCCATCACGACGACGAAAGAGGCTAGCGAGATAGACGTACTCAAAGAGCCTAAAGCAGGAAACGAATGTTAATTGAATTAATAAGTCCATGCTACGCCACCACCGCCGTTTGCAGCATGGCCGAGTTGAGTAGCCTACTCTTCGGTACCATTGCTTTCTCATGAGCCCTCATACTCACGGCACTGCAGGCCTTTCAAAAGAGCACATAGACAGCATATAGCAAAACAGTCATGTACCAGGTGTCTCAGCGAACACTTTTAAAATCAGTTAAACATCGCCTGTGGCAGATACTACAATTGTAGTCGATGAGCTGGCCTACTCAATGAGGTGGACAATATTTGCATTAAAAATGAAATGCATAAAAATCGCTAATTAAGTTTTTAATTAATTATCTGAACGCACATATTGTCATTTACAAATTCTAGTAAGGGAGTTCTCAAGGCGTATCCACTTGGAGTGAATTCTCAGGATGACACCAGTTTCGAAATACTAATTCCCGAATTTTGCGTAGAAATGCATTGGCATTCCAGTTACTTTTGTGCTTCAATGCTTAAAACGACGTTTCGTTAAGAAAGTGGAACGTAAGTGCATTTCTGCCGCAAGGATGAAGGCGCATATCTCGTAAATGGTGTCAACCACACAAATATTTTCAGATAGATATGCCTTGCAGTCACACCCGCTAGAATTTTTAATTTGCACATGTCTCATAAGGTATTCAGTTGAAAACTTAATTAGTGAATTTTTATGAATTAGTCGATTATGCATATAAACTTATTCTGCAAGTAATGTCCGCCTCTTCGAGTAGACCAGCTCATGAACTAGAATTAGGCTATCTGCCACAGGCAATGCTTAAAAATGTTTTCAAAGTGTTCGCTGATACACCCTGTATTGACCACACGTTGAGCACATAACATAACACAGTGCGCCATCATTATTAAAAGAGGCAACACTATCATATTACAATTACTTGACGTGCCTGTACACATGGACCTAAGTTTTAAAGCGTATTATCTAACGGCACATTATGCTTGAGAAACGTGTCCATACCAAACAAAGCCAATTCCTGTAAGCCATTGAAAACAGTAACTACGTAGAATTCATTTCCGATTGTAATGTCGGTGAGGTGTCGCTGGCCAACGTCTCCGCGTCGCCATTGCACTCAACAGCTATTCGGAACGGGAGCAGTCTCGTACCGCACGTAAACACATACGCCGAAATATAAAATGCGTCGGAAAAGCCTGTGATGTGGCTACCGAGTTAAAAAGCATTACCTCGGAGATTGGCACGCGCCCCAACCGATCTCAGTGGCCGTATTATATTGTTATGTGGAGATCTGCAGTAAAGGGGGTTTATTTACACTATTTACGAGGAGGCTAAAAGCGGAGTCGCAACAACAAAGATGGTGGACGATGGACACCACTTCGTCCTCCTCCTGTCCGCTAGCTATACACTTCAGCATCTTCTGCTACTTTCTAAGGGCAATTGGCTCATAACACTGCCCTCCGGCGGCGAAAGTACCGACTCAGTATAGGTGAAGAGACAAGAAATGAGCAGCGCACAAGTTATTAAAGGGTGTCCGGGATATGATACGGCTTGACGCGGACAACGTGTACAATGTCCGTGGGAAGATCAGCAGATGATGGCGAAGGCAGCAGTGCATCAATTTCATAAGTGAGGTCAGGCACTTGGCGGCACACAGGATGTGAACCGTTGTATTTGAAGGGCAGTTTTTCGAAAATTCCGACACTTCGTGTCGGGGAGAACAAGAGGACAAGCGATCCAGGGACAAATGGGGCGGTCCTGTGGTGGCTGCTGTAGCTATATTGCTCATGGATCTGGGACTGAGAAAATCGAGTGCGAGCAACTTGACGTGCATGGTCATCACGGGCAAGTCTCTTGAGCATATAGTTGGGTGGCCACCTAGAAGGCACCAGGGGTAAAGTAAGGTTGGGACCGTATAAGAGCAAGACTGGAGATTAACCAGCTGCCCCATGCCTGGAAGTGTTGTACGCAAATGTCACAAAAGGCAATGTGGCGTCCTAATCCTAGTGGTTGCCAGCCACATACATGGCCAACATGTCGGCAAGTGTTCGGTTCAGGCGTTCTGTCAAGCCATTCGTCTATGGATGGTAGGCCGTAGTCAACTTATGTTGCGTCGTGCAGGGCTTTAGAATGTCATCGATCCCCAGAGACAGGAACCGTCGGCCCTGGTCAGTTACCAGTTACCGAGGAGCCTCATGCTGGAGTAAGACGTTATGCTGCAAGAAATCTGAAACTCGGTGGCACAGCTTGTGGGAAGTTTATTTTATTTTTATTTATTTTTTATTTACCAAATACTGCAGGCCCTTTAGTGGGCCCAAGCAGGAGGGGCATAAGAATACAATACTGCACAATGAGAATTGCATCGCAATGACAGCAAAAAACAAGAACAAAAAAAAACATGAGCACTTATTTACAGTGGGGCATGTTAGAGCAGTAACAGGAGAAAATTTATACAAATGCAAAAGATGACTATGGATAAGAAACAATCAATTTGTCAATGGAGTCGATGGACATAATCGCATCAAAAGGCAGCCTGTTCCATTCTTCAATTGTGCGCGGATAGAAAGAATACTTAAAGGCGTTTATTCTGGCGTGGTATGGAGTTAGGGACTGATCATGATGATACCTTGTATGACGGGTAGTGAGGGGCACAAGATACGGATAAGGACTCATAGAAAGTTTATTGTTCTTTAGTAAAAATAGAAATTTTAGTCTTTGGATTTTCCTTCGTGCTTGGAGTGGTGGAATGGCATGCTCTTTCATTAAAGCGGAGGGAGAGTCGGTAGTACGGTATTTGGAAAAAATGAAGCGTACGGCTTTACGTTGGATTGATTCCAGTGCCTCAATGTTCTGTTTAGTATAGGGCTCCCAAACTGAACAAGCATACTCTAGTTTTGGTCTGATGAGACTATTGTATGCTAAATGTTTTACCCTGGAAGGAGTGTTTCTTAGTTTATGGCGGAGAAGCCCAAGTTTTCGGTAGGAGGACGAGCAGACATTCGCAATATGATTGTTCCAGCTTAAGCTGTTTGCTATGGTAACACCAAGGTATTTATATTCATTAACCTCTATTAGGGGATGTGATGGAAGGGTGTACGCAAAGGAATGCACAAGTTTTTTATTAGTAATCTTCATAAAAACAGTTTTTTCGGCGTTAAGTTGCATATCCCAATTACTGCACCACGTGTGAATTTTCTGGAGGCTAGAGTTAAGCAGAACTTGGTCATGAGGACAGTTAATTTCGTTGAACAGTATGCAATCATCAGCAAACAGCTTAATCTGAACCGGTTCGGTTATAATACTGACAATATCATTTATATATATCAGGAATAACAATGGGCCCAGTACACTTCCTTGAGGGACACCTGAAGTAACTGGTAAATCATTTGAATGATGACCATCAATATTAACGAACTGAGTGCGGTTGGTGAGATATGACGAAACCCACGTGACTACAAATTTAGGAAGTCCAATTAGTTCAAGTTTGTATATTAGTTTTGCATGGGATACAACATCGAACGCTTTTCGGAAGTCTAAGAAAATGGCATCGACCTGCCCTGAGTGGTTAAGCACTGATGCAAAGTTGTGTATAACAGAAGTAAGTTGGGTCACAGTGGACAATCCTTTCCTAAATCCGTGTTGAACAGGTGAGAGTAGACCATTGTCATTAAGAAACTTAGTTATATAGGAGGCTAAAATATGCTCTGCCAACCTACAACAAGAGACAGTGAGTGAGATGGGACGATAATTAGAAACCAACGTCCTGTCACCCTTTTTAGGCACAGGCACAACGCAAGCTGTCCTCCAATCAGAAGGCAGCTTTCCTGTGGCAAATGAGGTGCGAAAAATTATAACGAGAAATTTTGATATTATTTCTGCATAACGGCGCAAAAAGATGTTTGGAATTCTATCTGGACCAGGAGACGATTTCGTTTTAAGATTTAACAACATTGAAGTTAATCCGGGCAGTGACACAATCCCTGGTTCAGGAAAACGTAATGTATCACTGCGAAATCTGCATGGATTCGGAACCGTAAAAACGCTATGAAAATGTATATTAAACTGTTCAGCAATGGTAGTCTTGTCCACAAGTAATGCGCCTTCGTGCATAATTTGGTTAATAGGCTTTTTCTTTTCCGCTAAGTAATTCCAAAATTTTGGGGGGGAGTTTTGAATAAACTCCGGCAGTGTGTGCTCAAAGTAATACCTTTTCGCAGTTTTTATGGTTTCAGTAAGATCCAATTTGTGGGTTTGAGTTATGCATCGATCAGTTCTACAACGTTTCATCCGTTTAATTTTTCTAGTGAGATGTATGATTTCTCGATTAATCCAAGGATTTTTTTTAGATGTTCTCTTTATTTTTGTCGGAACGAAGTTTTCTACGCAATGGAAGCAAATGTTCTTGAATTTTTCCCATAGTTCAACAACGTCAGAACCATCAAAACTGTCAAGGCAGTACTGCAAGCAATCTAATACACTTTCATCATTTGCATGTGAAAAGTCTTTGAATGAAACTGTTTTAGTGGTGGGCTCTTTGTTCATATCACGCATAGGAAACGAAACGTAGACCATGCTGTGATCTGACAAACCGCGTTCAACTGATACTGATAAATTTTCAATAGAACGACTCAAGAATACAAGGTCAAGCACTGAATAAGAATCACCTTGCACACGTGTTGGCCTTCAGACAACTTGTTGAAGGTCGTGACAGAGCATTATATCGCATAATTTATCAGCATGCAAGCCAAGGCCGGAAACTGGAGGTGGGCGTTCCCAGTCAATTCCTGGCAAGTTGAAGTCGCCCGCCAGAATATTTTTTTCGCTCCTAAATGTAGACATATGATCAGAAAGATCATTTAGGAATATTATTGGTGAATCTGGAGGCCTGTAAGCTGCGAAAATTAGGAAGGAATAACCGAAACATGATGCTTTTAAAGAAATAGCTTCGTGTCCAGCGATTGCTTGCATGCCGGTAGCATCACAGCCATGTTTCACAAGGACCGCAACCCCTCCCCCTCGAGAACATCGGTCACAGCGAAATACCTGAGAGTTGGGAGGAAAGACGTCAGCGTCATCAACCTCTTCACGTAGCCAAGTCTCTGTAATTACAACTATGTGAGGATCATATTCAAGCAATATAGCCTCTAGTTTTTCAGTTTTGTTTAGGACACTACGTGCATTGATGTTTAATAACCTAAGGGTTTGGTCATTGGGAGTCGCAAGTCAAGGTGCCAGAGAACCACTCTGGCGGCTTGGTAGCTTCACTCGTCTATTCTTGACATCATCCCATGCATATAGTGTTCCATTCACAAGCAGTTTATCGTTTAATAAAATTACTTTCTTGCCTTCCTTTTTTCTTTCCTAGCACTTTCCCACCATAGCTTGCGTTTTCTAAGTGTGTTAGGCGAGTAGTCACTTTGAAGGGATATGTCTTTGCCTTTAAGTTTATAAGCATTCTTCAAGAGGTTCTGTTTTTCATTATAATCCTGGAAAAAGATAATTACTGGTCTTGTTCTTCCTGGTTTGCCAAGCCTGTGAATTCGTCCTACAGAGGAGCAGGGAACACCAAGTATTTTGGAGAAAATATCGTCAAGAACTCTTTTTTTAAGAATATCCTCATTTTCATCGGGTTCCTCTTCTATTCCGAACACAAGCAGATTTGATCACCTACTTCTATCTTCTAAGTCAGTAATCTTATTCTGAAGGAAACTAACTGTCTGTTCCAGGGTGTCTATTCGCGTAATTTGTTTTTCCAATTCCGAAAATCTAGAGCACAAATCCTTTATTGTCCTTTCGACACTCGTCTGTTGCTCCCTAAGCGCTTTTATTTCAGAACTTAATGTATTCTGGCCTTCCACCAGCTGCTCCAGCAATTCACGAGTAGCTTTGTCAGGGCCAGGGTTCAATTCGATATCGCCACAGAGCAGCAATTTGCACATGCAATGTACATCAGAGACAATTTCCAAGCACTTCCGTGAGCACGGCAGAACCAAAAGGCATAGACAATCACTCTTGATAGTAGAACAATAGCCACCAACCTGCACAAGGCAGAAGAACGGCCTGTTAACCAACATGCTCTTGGTCGATGCGCCGTGCCCACTGAAGCGGAACCGCTGCGGGGCGTCTTTTATAGCCTGGTCTGCAGAGGTCACGTGGTGGCTGAAGGGCGGCGCTCCTGACGTGAAGTTGCCGCGCAGGTGACGGGGCATCATAAGCGACAACGGTTGCCAAAGGCACGTGTCGACAGCATACGCATCGGTGATGCTTGAAGTTCCGCGGAGATTAATCAATACAACCTGCACAAGGCAGGTTGCCTTGTGCAGGTTGTATTTTCAGTGCAAGCGTACTGGCTAACCGCGTCGCATAATCGGTGGCAATGGCGACCCACTTGTTTCCAGAGGCGGATCGGGGAAATGTGGTAAGTAAATCCTGGCCGATGCGGTGAAATAGCTCGTACGGCATGCCCAAAGGCGGACGATGGCCTGCAGGCGGCAGTGTCGACGTTTTCCGGCACTGACAACGGTCGCACGTGCCCAGGTAAGGGCGCACTGAGCGGGACATCCCATGCCAATAGAAACGGCGGTGGACAAGGTCAAATCTGCATGACACGCCAAGATGCCCCGCCATTGGCGCGTCATGAAGCTGTGCCAAGACAGTGGAATGGAGGTGGGCCGGAATGATAAGCAACAGATCAGGACCGTCAGGGATGACTTAATTAAGGTGTCATTTTGGAAGACAAAAAGGTGGAAGGGAAGATCGGAAACAGCCAGGCGCGGATCCAGGGGGGATGTCCGGATGTCCTGACCCCCCCTCCCCCTCAGATTTCTGCATCGCCCCCTCGCTGACAAGGGGATGGCCCAGTCGCAAAAAATATGGCCACCAGCATTCTTCAAAATTATTTTTCGCGAGTACCAGTGGTAACAACCATGTAGAAGTAAAGCTAGCTCGCTCACAAGCTTATAGTTGTATTCCGTAGGGGTGTGGTGTCGCGAGGTTGCCGTAGTTATTTTTTTCTCATGCACACCTTGGACCTCCTGGCGCCGGCCGTGCCTTACTCGTCCCGTCGGTGGCGTCGAATGAACGAGGGGACGTCCCTTTTGCCAAGCATGCCGATGTCCGCGCGAGCGCCTTCGCGCCTGATCAACTTAGTTCCCCCTCGGGGTGTCATCGGTTGCCTCATTGGCTGTCATCGGTTCCGCGACCAATCTGCTTAATGAAAGAGATCTGTTCATATATAAATAATAACAACTAACAGCTAAAATAAGGACTACGCATAGGCGACATTTTTTTTAACTGTAGCACCAATTGTGATCACAGTTACACGTTGACAATATCCAGTACGAGCACAGTACCGTTCGTATGCTACAAGTTTTTCATTGTAATTTCGCAGTTGTATTGTCGTACATTAAGCATAGGAGGCTCAAAGCCGCCGGATCCGTTTATCTGAGTGGCCGTGCTCGCGGAGCGGGGCGAAACCTCGAGCAGCGGCTGCGAAATGGGGGAGCGTGACGTCAGCGGCCAACGCCAGCGCGCGGGCATAGGATGGCGTCGCGTGATTAGAGAAACGGGAGCAGATGCGCGCCTTGTGTAAAAGAATGACGTCGCGTGGGAAACAAAACATGAAGACGCTGGCTCGCGCTCTCGGCTACTACACCACATCGTTCTTCTTGTAGGTGGCGTCGTGAGTCTTCATACGCGGTGATTCGCATATCGTAAACAACCAGCGTAGTGGTTGCCGCGTTGGAGCTCCAAAGCAAACGAAGGTGTCTCAGGCGAACACCAAGAATCTCCTTAAGGAAAACAAGGTGTCCCAACAGAACTCCGAAGATGGACCCGTGCTTACACGTTTATAACGAACCTGCGACAGATCATCCCAAATTTTATTTTAAGAAACAATACAGGCTAGATATACCGGGTGTTCAAAATTAAGCTTTATGGTTTTCTTAAAATGATGCACTGGGAGGCACGTGAAAACCACCTGCGCAAATAAGTTATGTGGCCAGGGGGACACAAAGTGAGATGATAATTATCGCTAGTCAGCATCCGAATTGACTAAAATTGAATAATTAACTTTTTATTGACTGCAGTAAGTGTGTATGTTTGTATTCAAAAGTTAGAGGCAGTCGTGTTTCTACACAGTTTCACTTCGAAGAATCCTTCTTTACTCGCGGAAAACTTTCTGTGGCAATGAAGGGAAAGCTACGAAGGCAAAGCGCTCACAAGTGAGGGTGCTTCTGAAAAGAGTCCCGCGTTTTAATCCACGTTGGTTTATGTTGGCGAAGAGTAAACATAAACAGCTTATTAGCAACAGTTAATTAAGACAGAACACACCACTGAGTGTAAAAGTTTACTCATTTTGCGGCTTTTCCCTGCCGCGTCTGGGCAAACGCGAAATCGTCGCACGTGGAAGTTGCGTCGATTCAGCGTCTGTTCCGAGCAACCAAAAGCACTGTCAAACGCTGCCGGACTACTTGGTGCGGTAACACATGTGCAGCATCCACGCGCCCGTAGCTTGCCCTTCATTGCCACAGAAAGTTGTCCGCGAGTATAGCGTGTCTATGCTCCTAGATATCCAACTACAAATTTTAATTGTCGTTTGCATGATTACGCATGCAAGAGAGTGAGGATCGGCGCAAAGCTCCTCCCTGATGTGCCGCGGCTGTTGGGTACGGCGCTTAGTCTGACAACGCGGCGGAGGCATTGGCAAAGATAATAACTGTCCCCCTTCCCCTCACGGCTAGCGAAAAAAAAAATCGAAGAACCCGTAACCGCTGTCGTAACACGCGACCGCGCAGCCTGTAAAAATGGCGGCAGCTGCCATGCCGAGATAATGGCGCGCGCAGAGAAGCCGGAGGGCAGTGCGCGTGCGTAATGGTGACTAGACGACCGGGCATGGTCCTTGCCTGGGCTACGCAAATAAAGTGACTGCTGGTTTCCAAGTATTGCAAGTTTTATTGAAATCAAAAGCAACAACGGTACCATCAACAGCAGAAACCTTTTTAGCTATGCTAACGAATATTTCATACTGCCGCTCTAAATTTGGTGTTGTCATGCACAAATTTCATGACAACAATTCACCCATCAAGATGTCAGTGCCCTAAAAATGTTCAAAATGCCTCCCTTCCACAGCAATGCAAAGCATAAACCGCTCTCGCGTCGACTCGATAACTCTGCGCAGTACAATTGAAATTTGGAGTCGGATATCTCGGAGCACGAACACGCTAGAATAATTCTCCCGACTGATGCTGTGTAGACACACGACTGCCTCTAAGTTTTCAATACAAACATAACCACTTACTGCAGTCGACAAAAATTCTTGTTCAATTTTAGTAAATTGGGCTGCTCACAGCGATAATTATCTCACTCTGTGCCCCCCTGGCCACATAACTAATTTGCACAGGTGGTCTTCGCGTGCCTTCCAGTGCCTAATTTTAGGAAAAGCATCAAGCATAGTTTTGAACACCCTGTATTATCAGGCACAGCCGCCAAGCACATGGCTGTATTGGGTAATGTCATTTTCCTATAAGCTCGGAGAAACCGATACCTGGCTTCGCTATACGGCTTCTTCATCTTTCTGGGGTTTTACGTGCCAAAACCAGTTCTGATTATGAGGCACGCCGTAATGGAAGGATCCGGATTAATTTTGACCACCTGGGATTCTATAACGTGCCCTACAACGTAAGCACACGGGCGTTATTGCATTTCGCCTTCATCGAAATGCGGCCGCCGCGGCCGCGATTCGGTCCCGCGATCTCGTGCTCAGCTGCGCAACGCCTGAGCTGACTGAGCCACCACGGCGGGCTACAGGTGTTGCTCTAGCCATATAAAACGCGGGTTTATCGTGAGCAGAAACGGTGAATTTCGGTAAATGAGAAGCTATCATCATCATCATCATCATCATCATCATCACCTACAAAAGCTGACCCCCCCCCCTCAGAAAAAACCTGGATCCGTCCCTGGAAACAGCGGCTACAAATTTTTGATGATTTTGCATAAAGACGCGTCACGGCGTTTTTCGGCAACAATGTTGAAGCGTAGAAAGGTGGAAAGAGCACAAGGGCTGGACTCGCTCAGGGCAGGGTCTGGTGGATCTACGCGGTATCTGGAAAGGTAGTCGGCATCCTGGTGCAAGCGACCAGACTTGTAAACGACGGTGCATGAGTATTGATGAAGTCGCAGTGTCCAGCGACTAAGGTGACCTGTAAAATCTTTGAGAGAAGGCAGCCAGCAAAGAGCATGGTGGTCAGTAACGATGGTGAAGGGTCGGCCGCAGAGATAAGGGCGAAGTTTCGCAATGACTCAAACTAGAGTGAGACACTCTGTCTTTGTGTGATGGAATAGTTTCGCTCAGCAGAGGAACGAAGACCGCTGGCATATGCAATAACGCAGTCGGGACCATGCTGGCGTTGGCCTAGAATTGCGCCAATTCCGTGGCTACTGGCATCGGTACATACTTCCAGATTCGTCGAAGTGACCCAACACTGGTGGTGATGTCAGTAGTCCAATTAACCGGGAGAAGGCGAACGCTTGTTCAGGACCCCCGCAAAACGGCACGTCTTTCTTACGAAGGCAGGTGAGGGGCCGTGTTAGTTCTGCAAAATCTTTCACAAAGCGCCGAAGTTAAGAACGAAGGACCAAAAAGAACGCACGTCCTTATTAGAACAAGGTGTCGGAAAGTTGGTAACGGCACTAACTTTGGCAGGGTTAGGACGTATACCTGCAGCGTCGACAAGATGGCCGAGTACAGTAATCTCTAGGTGGACGAAGTGGCATTTGGCAGAGTTTAGCTAAAGACCTGCATTGCAAAAGAGGTGCAGAATAGCCGAGAGTTTATGTAGGTGACTGGAGAACGTAGGTGAGAAAATGACTACGTTATCGAGATAGCACAAGCAAGTAGAGAGTCCATCATTCGTTCGGATTTTGCTGGGGCATGGCACAAGCCAAATGGCATAAAATTTAACTGGTGGAGCCCGTCGGGTGCTATAAGGGTGGTCCTGTCCCTGTATTTTTCGTCAACGGCGATTTACCAATAGCCATACCGAAGGTCTATAGTACTCTGCGCCATGCAGAGAGTCGAGGGCATCGTCAATTCGCGGCGGAGGGTACACGTCCTTCTTAGTAGGTAACCTTCTTTAACTGCCGATAGTTGATGCAGAACCACCATGTGTTGTCTTTTTTGTTACAAGCACCACAGGGGACGCCTAAGGACTCGTAGGTGGTTTGATGATGTCCTTAGGGAGCATTTTTTTACTTGTTTGGATTACTCGGCGTTCAGTTACAGGTACTCGGTAAGGACGCCTACGGATGGGACAAGCATCCCCGGTATCAATGCGATGAGTCACAACATTTGCCTGGCTAAGATAGCGCGAAGCAAAAGCTAAAACGTCGCTGTAAGCGTTCAGCAAGTGACGATGGTCGTCAGTCTGAGCAGCGGAAAGGTATGGGGCAATCTCAGGGTCAAACTGGGCGTCAAATGAAATATTGTTGTCAGGGCTTCCAGGAGACTGCGGAGCATCGATAATAAGGGCTAGAGGGTCATGTGTGTATAAAGGCGATATACTGCCCAGCGTGATACATACAGGAACCAACTGCGGAGTGCGTCCAAAGCTGAGAACAGGGACAGATGCCCGGTTCGCAGAAACAGTCACAACGGAGTGAAGGAGAGCTGCCTACCATGTCAAAAGAGCCTCTAGGGACGGGGAGATCACGTAGTCGCCGTCACAAACCGGAGAATCCCAGTTTAATGCGACAATAGGTCGCGATAGCTGGTCGAAGACGAACAAACTGGACGACACATAAATGCGGTGGTGGCTCGGTGGTGGGGTAAAGCTTAGAATGGAGTCTCTAACTGTAGAAGGCCAAAGGAGCAGTCGATGAGAGCAGAATGGGTACACTAGAAGCCATGGCCGATGATGACCTCATGGGGACACTGGTGCATAATGGCGAAGAGAACTGAGATCTTGTGGCTAGCGAAGCTCACACTCGCAGTACACGTGCCAATGACGCACGATGTACCACCGTCGGCAACACGAATGACAGGCGACGCGGCGGGCTTGAGAACCTTGCGGAGACGACGAGAAAGGCAAGCGCTAATGACCCATTATTGCGCCCACATGTCTATGAGCTCCGAAACTGGCACGCCGTCCACTCACATGTCCAACAGATTTTGTCGGGTGGCCATAGTCAACAAAGGATTTCCGGGTTGGTTGGGCAATGCAGCACCACCTCTGGGAGTGGCATTGCTGAGTTTTCCGAAGAGGGACGGCGAGCGTATGGCGGCGGTGAGCCACGGGCCATCGGTGATCGAGAACGCCAATTGTGTGAGGACGGTGAGCGGTCGTAGTGTGGATTCGGAGCAGGGACATCAGAGTGCGGCGGATCATTTCGGACATGAAACTGCGAGGACCTAGTGCCTTCCGGGCCGCAAGTGTAGGCGGGACGAGGAGACGAAGGCTGACGATAGGGACAATGGCGGGAAATATAACATACTTCATGGCAGTTAAAGCATATTGACAGGTCATCATGTGTGCGCCACTGGTTTGGGTTGCGGTATCCGCGATAGGGGTCGATTCTGGCCGGGGAGGTCAAAAACGTCAAAGCCCCTTTCTTAAAGAAAGATGGTTGAACGCAAAGTTTTTTCCCATGCAAACTGAGTCACAGTCCAAAGTGAACGACCACGCAAAGAACCCAAGAAATTCATAGTGAAATATTTAGCGCGTACAATAGACAAGGACACAGCGAAGGTGGACACACGAGCGCTTTATTTCACTATTAATACGTACCAACTCGCCCAACTATCACTTCTGGTGCAACCAAATAAATGCTGAGCGACCCGATGCGATGCCAATGGGATTTGACTGCTTGTTTAGGATTGTATTTTTTGAACGTTAAGTTGAATGAAGACACATTTCGTTAAGTTGGATAGCCTTTATTTTAGATAATGTAGCCGTTGATTACACGCCCACACTCACACTTTCACGGACGGCTCTACACTTGCACAGTATTGCCTTGTGATCGCTGTGGTAGAAGGTCAGAGGCTCTGCCGGTGCTGATACCCGGGATCGGCCCTATGGGTACGATCGCGCTCACGCTTAGGTTGGCGTACGGCAGCCTCTCCTGCCGTGCGCTGCACCCGCGGCCCACCCATGGTGACGGCCGGGAATACATTCCGTGACGCACGTAATGCAATGCAGATACGCGTATATACGGAGCAGGCACCTCAGAGTGCGGCGGATCATTTCGGGCATGAAACTGCGAGGACCTAGTGCCTTCCGGGCCGAACGCTACTCAGACGAACGCGTATATACGCGTTCGTCTGAGTAGCGTGGCGTTGCAGTTCCCGTTGTTCTTATCGGCACAACTGCGAATGTAAACTGTAGTGTTCTACGATGCGTATGTCGTGCGCCGTTGTTCTATTGTGTGCGCAGACGCGCAGATAATTCCATTGTGTAAGTTATACTTCCTGCCCTGCGTTTTTGGCCCTCACGGACGAATCAGTGTGACATAGAAAGCTTCGCTTTAAAGAATATTGCCGACCGCACAGGTGGGATGAATGCCTGCGTTCGCCCATTCTTCCCTTGTGATGGCTTGAATGAAAGATACTGCCGGGCGGGACTCGTCGTAAGAACGGGCCTGAGGAACAGACGGAGACGCAGCCTTGATCTCGCGTCGAACAAAACGCAGCAAGTTAGGGCACCAGGCGGCTGTACGTCCTGGCACGATGAGGTAGCGGCGGTGTTAGGCAGCCGAACGAATTGTGTGAAACGACGGCTCTGCTTCTTCAAAGCGTCGGCACTCTTTTATAATGTCGTCAGAAGTCGAGTCGTCCTTTTATACGAGTAAATTATAGTCATCGGCGATTAAGAATGTGGCTTACTTTGTCAGCTTCGGGCATCTCGTCGTCGACCCGCTGAGACAGTGCTAATACATCTTGAATGTGCACAACGCACGGTTTGGTAGATGTTTGGGCCCGGCACAAAATTTTCGTCTTGGCGGCTCGGTGACGCTCGACTGGCTTCCCAAATAGTTCCTGGAGTTCTTTCTTGCAGGTGTCCCAACTGATCAACGCCTCCTCCTCGTGTATTTGGAACCAAGCACGAGCCGTCCCCTTGAAGTAATAGATGGTGTTAGCAAGCATGATAGTCGGGTCCCGCCGGTTGTTCCTGCTCGCTCTCTCGAATTAGATTAACCAGTCTTCGACCTCCATGGGGTCCGTGCCGGAGATGGTGCCAGGGTCTCGGAGTTGGGTCAAGACAATTGTTGTTGGGGTAGTCGAAGCCGAAACAGCGGTTCTCTCGATCGACATGGTTGGACAGCCCACAAGATGTCCGCTGCGAATTTCCGTGATGCGCTCGTGATCTACCCCGCACCTCCATCAAGTTGTTCCAGGGAGATGTTGCAGCAAAGATTTTGTTTACACTTTACACAAGGAGGCTAAAAGCGGGGTCCCAACAACGAAGACGATAGACACCCCTTCATTCTCCTCTTGTCCACAAGCAATCTACTTCAGCATCTTCATTTACCTCCTAAAGACAACTGGCTCATAACTGTATTGACATTAAAATGCAGGAATGAAATGTGGTGGTAATGTACACTTACGCCGCCAGTACAGCACTTCATTTCGCTCTCAGGTGACGCGTAGCACGCAGGCTTGCGTTAATTTTGTCTCTTTAACTTCGCAAAATATTCTGGTTTCTCTTTTTAACCGAATGAGAATGTTAGATCTGCCACATGGCAGTCATCAGCATCATTAACACTCTAACTTCTGCCATCGTAATAACATTACAAGAAAAGTGGCTCTGTAATTTATGCAATCTTCTCACATTCTCACAGGGGAACCTCACTTCTGTGAGGTGAATCTCACTACCCAAAAGCAATTTATATCTAGCGACCCGCATCGTCACAACTGTACAACCCCAGCAATTCCGGACATCGCCTTTAGTTCACAGCTTTTACACCACGTGGCGTACGGACCTTTAAGATTCGAAATTCGCGCGATGACGCACGAAGCCGTCATCGCGCGAAGGACGATAACAAAATACACGTTTTAACAATAAAATAAAAAAGAATAAAAAGGACCATGCCAACAGCTTTCACCATCAAGCATGGACGAGCGCAAATCAGGAATGGCTGATCTGATAACCGCCGCGCGTATAAGACGAGCGGCCAGATAGTCTACTGTGAATCAGCAGTTTCGCTGCTATTGATAGACGTTTAGAGGCTCAGCCCCGCTTCGAGAAAGCGGGTGCAGAATCTTGAAAGAGCGGCCTCCGCCCCCCCCCCCCCTTCCGTCCATCTTTTCCTCGTCAACCTTTTTGTCCGATCGAATAAAAAAAATGCTCTTTTATCGATTCATTTCTCGAAAGCTGATCCTAAAATAATAATGTAAGCTTGCTAAATGGTGGCGATGGGCACATGTTTCAGGATATGCAGTTGCATGGTTGAGGCCCTTAATCTCGGTTGGCCTCAGTTTACGAGTCCATTTGCGCATTTGCGTGCAGGTGCCCGGTCGAGTTATGTTCACTGCCACAGAATTTTCGTTTTTCGAAGGCGAAAGCCTTAGGTGGCTATATTTCCGGTGCCATTGGCGGTGAGCTTGGCGAAACCGCGCCTTAACGAAAATGGCCGCCGCCGCAAAGAGTAAAATCACGTCAACAAATGCTCGGATTGACGTCAGTTTTCTCAGGGAGGTTCCTGTGAACATAGTAGATTAGTGGCTTTGTAAAGAAAATTTGGTACATTTCAGCCGAACACCTTTTCTGAGCCTTTGGTAAGCGATGGCAGTAAATGCAGAAAATCATCTGTAACTGGTCAGTGTTCAAAGACCTGCTTCACTGCACAGTGGCGTAGCCAGAAATTTTCGTCGGAGAGAGGGGAGGGGGGGCTCACGTTGCAGCGCGGCCTCCTCCTTATAGAATGTGTCGAGGGATCAAATACATCAATAATAACTGCATTGCCATTGCCAATGTCATTGTATATTAGAGGCTGCAAACAAACTACCGAATGCTACCCACTGTCAAGTAAAACATGTATTTTTTCATAAAAGAATATATTCGTATGTTCCAAAATTTGTGGCAGAAATAACTGATATCAATGCTTCCGCGTTTTTTTTTTGTCTATATTTAATAAGTAAAGAAAATATCACACGAACTTTAGAACTATATTAGTTCCAAACCAAACCAGATCGGTTGGGGCACGCCCGCGTGCCCCAACCTCTCATTTTTCCGCCTCGTTTATTCCTCGAACAGCTAAAGAATGGAACAGCCTGCCTGCTGACATTGTTGACATCACTTGCCCGTCTTTGTACCAACAGCGTGTGACTGATCACTTTGCTTATAACTAATGATGTGCATCAATTGTGGAACTTATGTTGAACCCACCCCTTATGTAATACCCCCTCCGAGGGTATTTAAGGACAATAAACTGAACTCAACCAACCCCAGCAATTCCGCACATCGCCTTTAGTTCACAGCTTTTACACCACGTGGCGTACGGACCTTTAAGATTCGAAATTCGCGCGATGACGCACGAAGCCGTCATCGCGCGAAGGACGATAACAAAATACACGTTTTAACAATAAAAGAAAAAAGAAGAAAAAGGACCATGCCAACAGCTTTCACCATCGAGCATGGACGAGCACAAATCAGGAATGGCTGATCTGATAACCGCCGCGCGTATAAGACGAGCGGCCAGCTAGTCTACTGTGAATCAGCAGTTTCGCTGCTATTGATAGACGTTTAGAGGCTCAGCCCCGCTTCGAGAAAGCGGGTGCAGAATCTTGAAAGAGCGGCCTCCGCCCCCCCCCCCTTCCGTCCATCTTTTGCTCGTCAACCTTTTTGTCCGATCGAATAAAAAAAATGCTCTTTTATCGATTCATTTCTCGAAAGCTGATCCTAAAATAATAATGTAAGCTTGCTAAATGGTGGCGATGGGCACATGTTTCAGGATATGCAGTTGCATGGTTGAGGCCCTTAATCTCGGTTGGCCTCAGTTTACGAGTCCATTTGCGCATTTGCGTGCAGGTGCCCGGTCGAGTTATGTTCACTGCCACAGAATTTTCGTTTTTCGAAGGCGAAAGCCTTAGGTGGCTATATTTCCGGTGCCATTGGCGGTGAGCTTGGCGAAACCGCGCCTTAACGAAAATGGCCGCCGCCGCAATGAGTAAAATCACGTCAACAAATGCTCGGATTGACGTCAGTTTTCTCAGGGAGGTTCCTGTGAACATAGTAGATTAGTGGCTTTGTAAAGAAAATTTGGTACATTTCAGCCGAACACCTTTTCTGAGCCTTTGGTAAGCGATGGCAGTAAATGCAGAAAATCATCTGTAACAGGTCAGTGTTCAAAGACCTGCTTCACTGCACAGTGGCATAGCCAGAAATTTTCGTCGGAGAGAGGGGAGGGGGGGCTCACGTTGCAGCGCGGCCTCCTCCTTATAGAATGTGTCGAGGGATCAAATACATCAATAATAACTGCATTGCCATTGCCAATGTCATTGTATATTAGAGGCTGCAAACAAACTACCGAATGCTACCCACTGTCAAGTAAAACATGTATTTTTTCATAAAAGAATATATTCGTATGTTCCAAAATTTGTGGCAGAAATAACTGATATCAATGCTTCCGCGTTTTTTTTTGTCTATATTTAATAAGTAAAGAAAATATCACACGAACTTTAGAACTATATTAGTTCCAAACCAGTAAAGCAGTGCATACAGCTGGTGTGAAAAACGTAAAGCCCATGAAAAGAACAATTGAGCACAAATATTTTGATAAATATTTGTCTTTCACGAACCTTGTTTACTTTTTTGTACAGTCGCGAGCAGAAGTTTCGAGACCATGGCATCAGCAAAAAATGTAAATATTGTGAGACGTCGGTCGATGTGATGCCTTTATTTCCGAGCGAGCCAGAGACGAAGCACCGCACGAGACAAAACATGATGAGTCGTATGTACAAATGACGACGACGATATGCACAAATAGCGCTCACACAGGATGATGAGTCGTATGTACAGATGACGACAACGATATGCCCAAAATGCGCTCACACTAACTTTCCCCCCTTCAGGAAAGCGGTCAGCAAGACCGCAAGCTAGAAAGGGTAGGTACGGCGAATGTAGGGTTTCAGGCGAGATACGTGAACGATTTCCGTAGTGCGGCGGCGGCGGTTAGTAGCTGAGTTGACAGGAGTGACGCGGTAGTTAACGGCTGACGTTATTTGCAAAACGGTGTAGGGGCCGAGATATCTGTGGAGAAACTTATCACAGAGGCCCGGTGCGCGAACAGGTGTCCACAAAATAACTTCGTCGCCTGGGCGGAACGAAGCAACGCGACGCGTCGCATCATAGCGAATTTTCCCTTTGTCCTGAATGGTAGCGGTGTTGGCTCGGGCAATTTCACGGCAGCGGTCGATGCGAGCAGCAAATTCTTCAGGAAGAGACGCGGATGGAGGAGCAGGTGCTGAAAGGAGTGTAGTGTCCAAGACGAAAGACGGCGCACGACCAAGGAAGAAGGGACTGTAATTGGTTGTACGTTGGACGGCAGTATTATACGCAAACGGCACGAAAGGTAGAATGGTTTCCCGCTTGGTGTGATTGGGTCGAACATACATTGACATCATGTCGATGAAAACGCTCTGTAAGACCATTTGTTTGCGGATGGTCCGCTGATGTGGTCTTATGGGTGGTGTCAGAGGCCTGGAGGACTTCACGAAGGACATGCGATAGGAACGTCTTGTCACGGTCACTCAGAAGGACACGAGGTGCGCCGTGGCGCACCTCGTGTCCTCGATAGCGTCCACGAAAAACTCGGCGACTTCGGAGGCGGTACCAGAGCGAAGAGCAGCAGTCTCAGCGTACCGCGTTAGATGATACACTGCGGTAGCGATCCAGCGGTGACCAGCAGGCGTGAGTGGGAGGGGTCCGTACTAGTCTATGCCCACAATTTCGAAGGGGGTGGACGGGCATAGTAGAGGCTGCAGAGGACCGGCTGGAAGGGATGTCGAACGTTTTCTGTGTTAGCATGACGCGCAGGAGCCAACATATTTGGCGACAGAGGTGGAAAGGCCCGGCCAGAAAGAACGCGTTTTGATGCGGTCGGAGGTCTTATGAAAGCCCAATTGGCCAGCCGTCGCGTCGTCGTGAAATGCTTTTAATACTTGGAGTCGAAGTGAGCAAGGTATGACTGGTACCCATCGGTTACCGGAAGGATGCTAGATTGATCGAAATAACGCTGCACCTTGAAGCTTAAAACGAGAAAGTTGTCGTCTTAAGCGACTGTTGGGGGGTCGTGCCAAGCCCGTAAGTCGGTCGATCAGCGTACGGCAGTATGGGTCAGTACGTTGGAGTGAGACGAGGTCAGAAGACGGAAGAAAGTTAACTGAGGCAACCGACTTTCCCGGGCTACTGGGCATGTGCTGAGACGTGTGGCTGGATGGTGCCGTGCAGTCCGAAGGTGAAGCATGGGCGTTTGGAGACAGTGGGCAACGCGACAAAGCGTCGGCATCTTCATGTTGTTTGCCGGACCTATACGTGACAGTGAAGTCATATTCCTGCAAGCGCAGTACCCAACGGCCGAGTGATCCATGCAGACAAGTTTTTCAGGGACGACAACCAACAGAGAGTATGATGGTCGGTCACAACTGTGAAATGGCGGCCGTATAGATAGGGTCGAATTTTTTTTATTGACCACACGATGGCGAGGCATTCCTGTTCTGTAATTGTGTAGATGCGCTCAGCAGGAGAAACAGCACGACTTGCATAATCCACGACTTGCTCTTCACACTTCTGATTCCACTGCAGCAGGACAGCGCCAATTCCATGCCCACTGGCATCAGTGTGTAGAATAGTAGGGGCGGTTGCATCGAAATGACGGAGCACGGGCCCTGACGTGAGAAGTCGTTTGAGGGTCTGGAAGGCGGCTTCACAGTCGTCCGACCACAAAACGGACGCGCTCGAAGTCAGAAGTTTGTGTAGAGGAGCGGCGATGGTGGCGAAGTCACGGACAAAGCGGCGGAAGTAGGACGCGAGTCCAGAAAGCTGCGCAGTTCTTTAAGTGTGGTTGGTGGCGGAAATTGCAGCACTGCAGCGATTTTATCGGGATCACGCTGGATGCCATGCTTACTGACGACGTGGCCCAATACTTTATTGTTTTGGCTTGCAAAGCGACACTTTTTAGTATTGAGTTGGAGACCAGCGTTTGCTAGACACGTGAGAACTTGGTCTAGACGATGTAGGTGCTGGGAGAAACTCGACGAAAAGATGACAATGTCGTCCAAGTAACAAAGGCAGGTCTTCTATTTTAAGCCACGGAGTACTGTATCTATCATACGTTCAAACGTAGCTGGTGCATTGTACAGTCCAAAGGGCATCACGTTAAACTCAAAAAGGCCATCAGGTGTAGCAAACGCAGTTTTTCTTTATCTGGCTCATGCATTGGAATCTGCCAATATCCGGAGCGCAAGTCGAGGCTGGAGAAATACTCGGCACCTTGTAAGGTATCCAAAGCATCGTCAATACGAGGCATTGGATAAACATATTACGGGTAATTTTGTTTAGCGCCCTATAATCGATGCAAAAGCGCACAGAACCATCCTTTTTTAAAGAAGCACAACAGGAAAAGACCAAGGGCTTGCTGAATGCCTTATAATGTCGTTCACTTGTTCTTCTATAACTTTTCGCTCTGAAGGTGACACACGGTACGAGCGACGGCGAATGATGCGAGAGCCGTCTGTTTCAATTCGATGAGTAGTTACCGTGGTCTGACCCAGACCTCGCGAAGAAACGTCAAAACAAGCTTCATGCTTCATTAAAATGGTGAGGAGTGCATCGGTCTGGGCCGGATTGAGATCTGCACTCAAGGTGGCCTTAATAGCACTATTGTGGCCTTCTTCGGGCGTACAATGCGCGGAAGACGTGGCACGCGAAATACTGACGACACATACCGGTGCAGCATCGGTGAGCTTGGCGACAGTAGACCCTTTCGGCAGTAGTAGTGGCTCAGGAGTCGTATTAAAGGCTGTGAGGCTGGCATAGCCACTCGAGAACCGGACCAAGCAAGAAGCGATGGCGAGTCCTCGAGAAATGCAGCGCTGAGAACGTACAACCAATGCGTCTCCGTCGACAATGTCTGTTGACTCAAGGGTAAGAACATGGTCTTCTTCTGGTGGGATAATAAAATCCGCTGCTGCAATGAGGTAGGGACACGGGGAATCGAAAACGGGATAAGTCACGGTGTCGCTGATGTGAATCCTTGGGTCGCCGCACGAAATTAGTGCAGAAGCAGCGGACAGGAAGTCCCATCCTAATATCATCTGATGAGCGCACGTCGAAAGCACCGCAAGTTGCACCTGATGACGAATACCGTCTATCAGAACGCGAGCTGTCCGGTAGGAAAGATGGGAACGTCATTGGCGCCACATAGAACTGGACCAACATACGGCGTTTGCACTTTTCGCAGACGGAAGCACAGTTCATGATGAATAACCAAAATAGCGGCTCCAGTATCTACAAGGGCGTCGACAGAAACACCTTCCACACAAACCGAGAGCAAATTGGCGGGGCGAGCAGGAGGAATTCCAACAGTCCGATACGATGCAGTTTCTCCTCCAAAAACTGCAGCCTCTAGTTTTCCGAACGGGTATCCACAACATGGGAAGCAGCACGCAAGGGCTGAGGAACGGCGGTAAGGTGAAGGAGAGTGACGCCGGGGCGAGCGGGATGCTCGAGCCATGTCCTGGGAAGGTGAAGGAGAGCGTCCAGAAGAGGTTGTGTATGGTCCGGGAACGTACGAATCTAACCTTGGTGTCCTGTCGCGCTCAAAGGTGTCGTAGCCTCGCCTTTCACCTGGGTGACGCCTGGGAACGTAAGAGTCAAACCTAGGTGCGCTGTCTCGCTCAAAGGTAGGTCCGTCGGCGTCCGCGAGAGTTCCGTCGGCGTCCGCAAAAGCGAGAAATGTAGCCGCGAATACCGCAGTAGAAACAAACAGGGCGCGACGACCGCCACGGAGAGTAGTACGGCTGTGCAGGAGTATTCGCTGCCAGCGATCGAAGCTAGGGGCTCGCGGTAAGATTCGGCAGGTGGAGACTGAACGGTCGAGGGAGGCCGGGAGGCAACTTCGGCATAACTTGGCGGACGAAATGGAGGCCTTCATTTCCCCAAATGAAGGGGAAATGCGCTAACACCCGTGTGCTTGCGTTGTATATAGTGCTTGTTAAAGAACCCCAGCTGGTCAAAATTAATCCGGAGCCCTCTACCACGGCGTGCCTTATAATGAGAACTGGTTTTGCCACCTAAAACCCCAGAAAGAAGATGTTTTTTTAGCCGTCTCACAGCCTGGGGAATCCAGAGCATGATTAGGTACTTAATACGGCTGTGGCTAATGTTACTGACCATGTCGCACCGGCGCTTTCCGAGTTTTCATTTTTTTTTTCAACATGTGACGGTGATTTCACTTTTCGAGTTTATAAAACGCATTTCATACTCTTAACGGTAGGAGTAAGTGGTCGTTGGCACGCGCGTTGAGCAGTATGTTTATGTGACTTCTACAACCTGTGCTGCCGCCCTTTAATTCCGTGTTCCATCTGTTGAAAATTGAGGTAGCATAAACATTTGTAACGCTAAAGCGTTGCACTCCCAGAACTGCACTACGTTTCTGCCAGTCATCTGTAAAAGAAGCCGTGGCGCCATAGCAGCCGATCAACAAAGAGCGAAGTAATCATAGCTATTTATTGATTTAGGTGCTCCAGTGTCTCCATTTCAAACTTGCGTCCTTTTAGTTTCTTCTACTGCTTCCATGTCAACTCTTGCCTGTCGTTTTTGCTGAGCAACAACCACTGACCATTTCCACGAGCTTGTAAAAACGAAGATAACGATAAAAATTACTACTTCTACTACTGCTACTAATACCCCTACTGCTCCTACTATTACATTTTTATTAATTAATTATCATAGAGGAAGTACAACAACAATGGAAGCTTTGCATGAGATCTAACGCAGTGTTTTAGCATAAGTGTTGCGAATGTCCCATTGCGATTATAGAAAAGTTTTCATGTGTTAAATCTGTCGATTTGATGCAGATTGACAGTGGAATCAACATTGTCTGGCTTACTTATCGTGATTATTATTTTTTTCATTTGCCATAAATCACATCCCCACTATTAAATCTCTTAAGCAAACTTTAGTGGACTCTGGGCTTGGGCTCCCGTGTACTCATGAGGGATAGTGCCCCTGAATACGCAGGGCCTCTTTTTTCCGCGCGACAACGGCACCGCCGTTGGCCGAGCGTCGTCACGCCGTGACAAGTGATATAAGTCGTTCTACTCAGCAAAGAGCGGAAAACATGCGGAAACAAACTTGCTTCAGCTCTTGCGCCATCCGTATCGGCAAAGGCGCGTTCCCACAACGGCGTCGGGAAGCACTTCTGGCCGCTTAGGCCGGAGCAGCGGTCTCACTCCTATAGTGTGCACTCGAGCAGTATACACGCTCGTACTCGTCGCCGCGCAAGAACTATCTGCAGCAACTCTGAGCGTGACGGGACACCACGCACCGGGGCTGCGCAAATCGCAATGAAAGTGGGAAAGCTGGGCCAGTATTTTGTAGCGATGCCTTTAAAGTAATAATGCCTTTTCGCGCTTATCGCGCTTTGTCAGTGGTCAGAGCGACGGTCCGCTCACGATATCAACGTTGATAACGCGAGCGGACCGTCGCTCTGACCACTGACAAAGCGCGATAAGCGCGAAAAGGCATTATTACTTTAAAGGCATCGCTACAAAATACCGGCCCTGTTTATTCTGTGCCGTGCAGACGGACCGTTGTCGTCTACAGTAGTCATCTGAGCCATGAGGCAGAAAAGCCGGCGTCGTCCACAACGAGTGGTATCAAAAGTCAATGTAACTTCATCAGCGTCTTGAATGAAATCAGTAGTAATAGAGAAGATAGTAAATGGTATGACAACGTTAATTAGTAGTAATTATGGGTAGTTATTGTGAATTAAGGTGAATTAGAGTGAATTAAAGTTACAACAAGTTAGAGTAGGGTGAGTTAAGGTGGAGTCATATGAATTAAGGTGAAGCAAACTAAATTACAATGAATTGAATTTGGTTAAGGTGGATTAAAGTGTATCACCATATTAACTCCTAGCTACTTGGCGATGAGTTCTGAATGGTTGTGGTCTGGTGATTAATGAACGCAGAGAAAAGAAAGCGAAGGAAGGATCGCAAACAGGTTGTAATACTTAAGAAGTGTTTATTGGTAATGACTAAGAGAAGTCATAATGCTTTCGCATTCAAATCACGTAAGGATACTTAAGGTATTTTTTTTTTGCGCATGAGCCGCCACAGGGCTATCGCTTTAAACCCCACCGCGCCTCTATCCCGCCACATAACTCTTTGCAGTAAACCTCTGTGATAGCGTTCATGATCCACCGTTAAAACCCGCCATCTTTGGCTACGTCATAGTGCACAGCTATCGCTTTAATATCAATAATCTTTTTAATCTTCGTCGCGAACGTCCGTCACATCCAATTATCCTCGCGTTGCAACGGCAGTCCCCGCCACATCCGAGTTTTACTCCACCGCCCGTATACTTCGGCCGGCAGCATGCTGCACTGTCAATGCTTGAAGGGGTCTGCTGCGTCACGGCGCGAAGCTCCCCTCGCTAGAAACCGGCGTAGTTCCTGCGCGCGCTAAGACTGCATGTTTATTTCCCCTTAACCACTACGATTAGCAACATCTTAGTTTAAAAAATTAAATTAAAAATAGGCTTTTACGTGCCAAAACCACGACCTGATTATGAGGCACGCCGTAGAGGTAGACTCCGGAAATTTGGACCACCTGGGGTTCTTTACCGTGCACTTAAATCTAAGTACACCGGTGTTTTCGCATTTCACCCCCATCGAATTGCGGCCGCCGTGGCCGGGATTTGATCCCGCGACCTCGTGCTCAGCTACCCAACACCATAGCCACTCAGCCATCACGGCGGGTTGGAACAGATAGGAAATTGAAAGGAATCACATGCACCAAAGTTTGCATTGCGAGTATTGCGAAGTACAGTTTCAGTTTATTTTCTTGCAATTTATGATATATCACAGTCTTTGTGATGACTTCAACTTCCTGTTTTACGTTTAGGCTACTGAAATTGCACAAACTATATTTTTGTCATAATACGGAATACAGGCAGCAGAGTGCGGCTCATAAACACATCGGGATAATGAAGTGTTTTTTCTGGATACATTTCTCGCTATGGGTAATATAGGAGCTCCTTTCTCTCAAATATGTGTCTTGGTTCAGAGCGCTGGTGCTGAAAGTGGACTGATTGTCCGCGCTTTCCATGGAGCTACCGAAGTGACTGTGAAAGCCTTTCGCTGTTTAAAGGTGTAAGCCTTTCAATGCCAGGCGCCTGAATTATGCACAAAGAACGCGCTCTTCCGGAACCAGAAAAGTCGAAAGCATCATGCCAAGGTCGGGATTACCCTTCTACGGGTTAGTCGCGTCCTTGACAAAAAAAGAAAAACCGGGGAGTGACAAGTCATTTTTAACGACGGGCTGTCGTTCTTATCGTGATCACACATGACGACTTGCGCCAACGTACCGCGCTTTGTAGGGAAGCTGTGATGATTCATTCTTTAGAAAGGGTATTCATTTTTTTCTGCAACGTAACTTACGTCATCGGGGCAGATTTCAAAATATAAAGGTCACGAGTCAGGCGGTGGTACCTAGGTGAAATGAACTCCCGAGAAAGATGGACTTGTCACTTTCTTTTGGAAGCGCTGATAACGTTGCAGTTTAAACCACAATAGAACTTCGTACACAGTACTTTTACCAACAGCTTAACAGAAGGCTATTCAGTCCTGATATTATTTAACTTATAACTTTTTAGCAGAGACACTCTCACATGACTTCAACATATATACAATAAAGGGCTCTGTAATTTCCACCGTGACTTAACCTAGGTACGTTGGCGTACTTCATGTAATAATCCCAGTCAGCCTACTCACATATACCGCATTACTAATCACATCTACCATGGCCACGGCTACATCCCAAAAAGCAATTGCTTACCTCTTCTTATTGCTAAAGATTCGGTAGGCGTAAGACAGGCCAAAATTCGAATATGAATGCCCTGTATAGAATTATCATGGAACCCTCAGTGATATAGAACGTATGCATTACACTCGAGTCTGTCCAGAAATGGACAGTAACATTAATTTACTCTGACTATTCATTTATCATCAATGTTAATAAACAAAAAGCATGCGGAGCTTCTATCGCTAGGTTTGCGTCGTGAAGTCACCTGACCTTGCACAAGTTCTACAATTCTACGCTCTAATATTCCATCATCAAGAGCTCGGCGCTTGTCATCACGTATAAGCTAAAAAGCAGCCTGGCCTTCAGAACGTATAGTCAGCGTCCAAAGCTTTCGCACGCCTGAAGTAGAAAAAATAGTATATTTCTACGCCTGAGGCACGCATCGTGGTATTCGGATTTGCAGCGTATGCTGGTCTAGAGTAAACAAAAGTTTTGCATACTTTTACTGGCTGCGGGCGTATCTGCGTTGAAAATGAACTTATTCGCAGAATCTCGGCCGCGTAAACTTTTGACGGTGACTGTGCCATTGAACACCTGTATTTTCTTTATTCTGCACACATTTTTTAATGAATGACCTTCCAGCCAATGTCATGTAATGCTTACACCTGGTTAATTTTCAGGACAGCCATCTCAGACATGATGTATTAAGTATAAGAACTGAACTACTATGTAGTACGTCATTATTATCACCAATGAGGTTTAATAAATTTGTAAACAAATAAAGGATAATAACATTGCCTATGAAATTTTATTCACATCTCAGGACTACTTCAAAACTTCGCCTGTTCATCTTGGGTACCTCCCTATGCTTTCTAGGAAACTGAAAGGGCGAAAATCAAGTGTGAAATTGACATGCCCTGTGGCACCATGGCAGAAAAGGGAAAGTTTGGCTTAGTGCGACCATATGAAAGGTTCAGCTGCCATTGTGCTACTCAGGCACAAGGAACGACACTTTTGTATTTTATTTATAGGCAGTAGACAAAACGATAAATGATGCTCAGTGCACGCTGGCGTGATCTTGACAAAACGACCGTACTGATAGGGGTCATAAACGATTCTAATAAAGGAACATTTCTGCTAACCCTCACGGTCCTTTCTCATGTTTCTTCAATTGTTCAAACATATTAAATTTAGGGTAGGAGAATATTCTCACAGAATTACTAAAGAATTGCACCAGTAATTATATCATGGTGCTGTGACCTGATTCAGCAATAGAGTTAGTCAAGAACAGAACAGCAGAATGCTATATGGCAACTTCGGTAATTGTAGCCGAAAACAGTGTCTTCTTGCACAACTTTGTGAGCATAACTCAAAAAGGGTGTGGTCTGGGATTGGAGTCGTTCTCTATTTTTACACGACAGGCTACATTAACATGTCCCAGAGTCTTTTCACATAATTTCCAATAGTCCTCTGCGTAAGCTGTGGTAAAAGGGTAAAATAATATGAAGGCCTTTAGTATTTCTGGATTTTTGTAAAGGCATATGAGAATGGTTCAAATGATAAGACACGTGCGCTGCATATTGAGGATAGAATGTTTATGTTTCGAGGTACTGGTTTGTACTAAGCAAACAAGCTTGTGCAATAATTCGGACAGCCTTCATTTGCACCGAAGATCAGGTATACGCAAAAATTCTGCTTTGATATAATGTAAATATACTCAGTCAAATAGCTTCAACTGTATTCCTTTGTAAAAATACTACGTCTGGGGCTGCAGCCAACTTTTCTACTTCTGTGTCTTTTAATTGCACACACTGGACGCTATTTATTGTTGCAGTACGTTTCAAGCCGCACAAACACGCCTTTCCCAAGACATAGCTGAAGAGGCAAAATATTTCTTAGTAATGTCTTCATAAATATTCACCTTAAGAAAGAAATTAACTTTCAAAACACGTTACCTGGGTGTATTCTCCAAAATACAATATACCTAAAGTCCAAAAGATGTTTGGAAGCACGTTCGCATGTTCTCGAAACCAGCCTGCCATTTTTTTAGGAAGACGTTGGTACAGTAGAAAAAAACCAAATAAGAACCGTAACCAAATGACCTGCATTTCGGAATATGCCATCTGGCGGAAAACCGCCATACTAAGCAGCGACAAAGTGATAAGAAGAAGCGCGGCGCAGCTGGCTTCGAACCTGCGAACTCACGATCGTGGTATCAGTGATCTTTATATGTGGTCGCTCAACACGCTCGGCTACCGCTTCGAAGCGCTGCTGTTGGCGAAAACTTGGTTTATGTATGTACCACAATAAATTCCGCGACCTTGTTATGAAAGCTGCGATTTTGGAACGACTTCTTTGCCATTTCAAGAGCTGCTGCTGCACCTAGCTGAAAGCTGATTAATTGAAGTTGATAAATCTCCAGGAATACGTCAATCGATGCAATATGTTCATCGCAAATTGCTTTTTACTGGCCAAAAAAGACTCCAAAAGTTTGGCTTTTCAATAGACTCCCATATTTGAAACTTCGCCTGCAATTTGTAACGGGTTTACTGCCGGAAGTAATGGTACCACTTGCATGAGATTTTGGGCTAAGCGCCTGGAGCCTATTTCCACGGGAATATTTTAAGAGATGGCTTCTATGATTAGTTATTTGGAAAAAAAACGACACTCTCCCATAGAAAACGCGTATGTTTTCAGAGGCGGCCGCTAGAGGCGCAGTTCGGCGATGTCCCAAATTCCTGGTAATGTATAACAATTTTACCCGCCTTTAATTTCAATATCTGGTTCTTTTAGGCTCACAGACTAAGCTTAAGTAGTCCCAACCATGCTTAGCTAGACTTAACCAGGCTCAGCTTCGCCAGTTCACAGAGGTATGTGTCAATGCGCTTGGACCCTTTCTGCACTACCGCCAGGATCGGCCCACAATTTCTGTTCGCAGGTTACGGACTAACGCTCGGCTTAAACGGCTCCGCTCTTAAAAAACACGAGAGCTACTCACTCTTATATGACGTGTGCACACTAACTATGCATGTAAGATGAACAGAAAAATTATATTTTTCGATTCTATGCCTTTTTACTATCAGCCATCCGCAATTGGTCAAAAGTTTTCGGGCTGCGCCCACTTCGCCTGTCTGTCACCTGACGTCCAAAAACCATGAAAAATCACCGCGTCAAAGTGGCGTGTACGCATTAAAGATGCATTATTACGCCGATCAAAACTTAATTTTCTTTTTAATAGCCGGACACTGCCCCGTTCCGACATGAATAGAAGGTGGGGGGTACCCGCCGATCGCTCTGGCACTGGCTAGTCGGAGCTGCCGTGGAGAATGGATTTATTTGCCTATATGAAAAATTTTGCGTGACATTATATGGTTGTTGTGCCCTTTCGGCACGTAAACGACATCGCTATGTCAAATTTTCTTCACTGAAGATTCGTTTTAGCTGCATTGTTAGGTTTCCGTTACACGCCGGCGTGATTTTCTAGCAGACACCGAAAGCTAAGTAAGAAGAAGCTGGGCAAACGCAGACGCCGGCAACACCCTGCTCATCAGGTTATCTACTTTCAGTGCGCTAGCCCGGCCCCACGTTACCCCCTCCACTTCTGCATGCTCCTCACCCTTGGTCAGCCAATCAGGTAAGAAATATATGTCAAGTTAGGCAATGCTATTCCTTTTGAAAGCAAACAACAGCGACCTCCTATAAAATAGGAGACGGTTTCAATAGCCTTCTCAAACAACGCTGCGAGTCACCGCCCGATGCTTGCGTTGGCGGTTACGTAAATTGGACATCAGGAGATTGGAAGGAAAACAGATCGGAATAATTTTACGTTATAAGGTCCCGGCCATCAGCTCGCCTAGTCTTTGTAGCCAGCGCAGATCGCTTTCTAGATCGGGGCCGCGCGGCCGTGCTCAGCCGCGTCATACGTAGCCGGCACGGGAGTAAAACGTCCTCCACTTTCCCTGCGGCCGTGTGCGCGATGGGAGACGGAGCGCTTTCTCTCCGCCTTCCTCCCTTGCACACGCGAGAGTGAGCAACTATTCTCTGCTCACCCTCTCACGCTTACACTTTCACCCACACCATACGGCGCGCGGCCACGATGTTATCGCACTTGGACATTATACGAAACATCACGTCGACGACGACGGCGGAACTGTGCCAGGAGTGTCCATATATTTGCAATCGCAATAAAATTATGTTGATCCGACTCAGTGTGGGAATCAGAGTAAGCGAAGCTTTCTCTGCTGTTTGTTTGACTGACGATAGTACGCGGTGATGTTAACAGTGAATGTTTAATTTCTTCAGCATTTAGTGCAATGCGAGAGTGGTGAGTTGATGTTAAACGTTACCCTGCGTGCACCTGTTTGTCCGTGTAATACACACAATACACAGTGAGACGTGCTTGCTTGAGGCATTGCTGTGCGCCGTCTTTCATAACCTTCGAGATTGAGCCACACGCTTCCACTCGCACCGACAACATACGGCATCCGGCCGCGATGTTATCGCACTCGGATTTCACACGGAACATCGCGGCGACAGCGAAGGCGACGCGGATGACGTCGGCGTAAATGCGCCTGGAGTGTACATATAATTGCTTTCACAATAATAAAAAAAAAGTTGTGTACGGGAAATACCGCTGCCATAAACTAGAAGCTTGTTTCCCCACAGTGCGACTGAGTTTGTGGAGAAACAAACCCATTGTATATTTTCTTCGTATTTCCAAGCGATTTGGTACGACAGCATTTAAAGCCCGGAATCAGGTTAGTCATGTCCGAACGACTGTCAGACCAGTGTTTTGTTGCGCTACGAGGACATTGTAAGAGTCAATTTACGAGAGGAAATATTCCCGACAAGGCGGGGCTCCGAGAAGTATTGTCAAGCGATTACCTATTTGCGCAGCCAAGCAATCGTGTGGCTTTCAGCAGGCCCTACAACAATTGACCCGGTGTAATTCAGCGGTTGCGGCTCCATTTTCTCAAACCTTCACAACCTTACCTTCGCGTATAACGTGCGAGATTTGCCTACACCTAACAAGCATGCATAATTTTAGTTATACTTCCGAACTGAAAAAAGAAATCACGCAGAAACTCCTCTGGGAGTTGCCTAAGTATGCACAAGCACTGTGCCGCTTGCACTGTGCCGCTTGCCGCTTGCAAGAAGCACTGTGACGCAGCCCGGTGTCATTATCAATGTTATCAAATTTGATTCGACCAGCATAAACCCTTATTAACCCTTATCGATCGTTATCAACCTTATCGAACACGATCCGACTCTTATAAACTATTATCGGTCCTTATCAACCTGGACGTCCAGCAGCTAAGCTGTTGCAAAACTACCACTACAATTGCTGAGGGGGGCATGCAATGTTTTATTCATGGTTCGGATGCTTGTTTTGAACTTGTTCTTTATTGAAACATGTGTTGTTCTGTGTATTGCATGGGTGACCTCAATGAATGTATGCACTGTTCGTTTCACTTCGCTGAGCGCTTGTAGCCTCTGCCTTACGTGGTTATGAGCCATTGTATTCGTCTTACGTGATGGACGGACAAATTTCTCATTTGGTAGGCATAGAAATGCTTATGCATTTAAAACTAAAATGTCATCCTTTATTAAACGAGACGAAGCTGCTGATTTTCGCTGTAACACGGTGACTCTCTTTTCCTCTTTATTTCGTTCCGTCACGCGTTCTATAGATCATAAGTTTTCCCTTTCAATTTTTTTTACACTGATAATATTCAAGCCTTCGCATTGTCGGCACATTGCACTGTCAAGTAAACGCAAATAATAAGGGCTCTATTTGGCGATGTCTTTTTGTGTCAAAAATTTTCCTAATAGTAAATCTTTCTAAATACCTTATCTTTCTAAATACCTTATCTTTCTAAATACCAAATGAAACACTTTACCATGCGCCGAAACTTGAGAAAAAGGGGCACGCGCAGCAGGGCTTAGTGCTTCGATGGCACTCCATAAAGCGATTTGGCCCGCTCCTTCTTGCAGAATCTGACACCTTCATCTTTCCTTATACGCAAGGGCGCAAATATGCATCACAGCTGCACATTCGTGTCCATTTTTAGCATGGTCCACAAGCTCTTTCTCATCAATTCAACGGCGGACGAATCTTTTGCCCCTGTAGAGATGCTTTGCCGCATAGTAGCCAAACAAAAGCGCCCCAGGAAAAACATTCAGCCAGCGGAATAAAACCAAACTTGACCTACATATATAGAGAGACCTACAGTATGTGCCACTAGAGTGCAATTAGCGGATTCGTTTTTACTGTGCTGCAAATGACGTTTAAAAAATCACCCCATGCATTTTAAATGGGTCTACAAAAGTGCCCCAGGAAAAAAATCCAGCCGGCGGAATTAAACTACACTCGACATATAGCGCGAGAACGTTGTCAGAATTGAGTGCCTAAAGTGCAAATCGCGAAAAACGAGCCATTGCTCAGCAATCGATTTTTAAAAAATGCTGCCCATAGAGTTACGCCGACCGCATCGCCCCAGGGTCGGCTTCACCGCCGTAGTCGACGTCCCAGATTGCTGGACTTGCGAGACCTGCAGAGTAAAAGCTGCATAATAGAATTACGTAGATGTCTAAGTAATGCACTGCACTGTCAAAAGCAATATGTGGCTATAAAGCGCGCAAAACAGCTGAACTACAAGAAACAACAAAATAACCTGCAGTTTGCTTTCGCACTGAACCGTGCCAAACCGATGCACCAAACCCATCATCCCCATAGTGGTTGATCGAGAGCAGCTGGTAGATATTCCTCTAGTAATTTTTGTTTAGTAGTTTGTGATTAGGGCTTAGCGTATGGTAAGGGCATTGTAGTGTTCTCACCTATTCACTGAAATACTATGGCATGAATATCGCTGAGGAAGCGGTAGAGACGCATGTGGGCACGGTGAATGATAAACAGGAGCTCCGACCCTCAATGCTGCAATGCATTTGGCGCCACCAACTAATAGGATGCTTTAAACATGAAAGACCAAATGTTATAGGGGACGTTGTCAACCTGTCGTAGAAAAGAAATCAAAAGGCGCGTGAAGGCCCGCAATCGGGGACTTGAGTTTTGTTATGATAGCAATTATATGGACACTCCAAGCGCATTTCTGCCGTCGGAGTTGCCGTGAGGTTCCGTATAAGGTACAAGGGCGATATAATCGTTGCCGTGCGCCGTATGCTGCATGTCCGAGTGAAAGCGCGCGAGGGTGAGCCGGCGATCGCGACTCAATCTCGGACCCGCTCGGGAGGAAAGCAGGGAGGAAGCGCGCCGTCTTCCGTCGCGCGAAAGGCTCCGGGGAAAGGGTAGGCAGAAGTGGGGGGGAGGGGGGGCGTGCGCGTTCTACTCCGGGCGACCCGGGTGGCCGCGCGCGCCCGCCTGGGTCGCTGTATCTTAAAAGGTCTGGATCTTAAAAGGCCTGGGTCGCTTTATCCGCCGCGCGCTATTTTTTCGCGGCCTAGTTTGCGCTAATGCGTGAGGCAGCAGGAAGGTCACTTCGCTCACTGCTGCTGCCGCGCTTCCTCAGTCCCGCGTTTTGACAGCGAGTTTCCGCGATCATCGAGTGAGATGTGTTCATGTTTGCTTGTGCGCGCATGGCACCATGCTTGATAATTTAGTTAGTATGCCTATGTTTACAAGTTTATACGGCCGATAAAACTATCATCCTTGATTCGTATAGCAAGCCCCTTGGAGACGCGACTTTCGAAACTCCGTATCGTGTCGCCGACTTATCGCCTCTAACTTCCCTGACTTTTTTGCTCCTCCGCGGTCCTAATCCCTTCCTGGTGGATTTGTAATGTGCTTCCTCGAGTTTCTTACCTATATAGCTATTCGCACGAGATGTGGGTGCCACAGTGTGTAATGATGAGAGAGTAAAAAGGACCAGTGAGCCACAGGAAACGGTTCCCTCACTGAGCTATACCATCATCGCTAAATACGGCGTGACCTTGACAATAAATGCGTGGCATTGTAGTGTGTTCTTCACGCGTTACCAGATCTTGGGGAAAAGCTTCACAAGCCTATTGCCACAACTGTGAGGGCCCGACGTTTTCGGCGGGCCGACAGGGCACAGGCGGCACCCTGCGCGGTGGTTGCTAGTGGGAGTGGTATATTCCTGCGCCACTTGCGTATTGCTCCATGAAACCAGAATTGGCGGGTGTGGCCTCCGAAATTCGTCGGCGCGCGCGCCTCTAGATTCCAGAAGCCGCTTGGCCGGGTATTACTTAGGCTACGTCATCAGTACAATCGGCGGTACTGCGGTCTATCATAATCCGTGCTTGTGACTCCGAAGGACACAAATAATATTCGCCTTGTCGTCTCTTCTACCAACCAGCACCGACAGCAGCGTGCTGGAGGCGGGCGCCAAGGGAGCCATGGCGTGCCTGGCCCTGGTCGGAGGCATCATGGCCAACATCATCGCCTTCATGGCGTTCATACACTTCCTGAACGGTGTGTGCGAGTGGACAGCCGAGGTCCTGATGTTCGAGGGCATCACTTTTGAGGTGCAATACCTCCCCTCGAATTCCAACAGATTCAGCAGTAGCTTTCACAGAAGCGCTAGTAAACCGTGATCAAGCTCTGACTAGGCGAATATTATGCTTGGTAACAGTGACCGAAAGGTACAAAGTGTAGATACGTAGTTCGCAACTGGTAGCGAGTGATTGGCCTAGTAATATTAAAATACTCTATTTATGCCTTCATCGCTAGCACCCTGTCCTATCCGAAAATTCTCTTGCAGTCATCTCAGGATGTTTTCTATGTTCTACTAGGTTTTTTAGCACCTAGCTGCAAAGTTGTTTCTGTTCACTCGCAGCAGCTTCACTGAGTAACGATCTTAGCCAGTGGCCATGAAAACTAAAAAAAAAAAACTACGTAAAAATCTTATCTCTGGTTTTAACGCCGGCTTGTCCACAGTATCCGTCAGATGGCCCTTCCATATGTGTAATGCAGAAAGCGTATTTTTCGCTCTTAGACGACATTAATTCTAATAGTAGTGACATTAATAATCAGCTGATTCACCAATTCTCTGCTGCGTTTATTGGACTCAGAACATTAATTTACGCCCATCTTTCTAACCTCTTTGACCTACAAGGAGCACAGCATCGAGAGCGATTGCAATGCAAGGAACCGTGAAGCCTTGCGTTCTCTGCGTAAGAAATTCAATAGCTGAATTCGGAAAGCCTGCAAGTCCAAAAATCATGCCTCAACTATTGAAACCAACCCAGCCAACAAAAAAGAGTTTATCATTAGGTGGCCGCCGTCGCTAACATTAATGTCTTCATTAACTATACAGTACCACCCTCAAATGAAAGTGATATTTTGTTCCGGCGAAGACAGAATATTAGGAGGAAGGTGCTTCGGCTCCTTCTAAAGCTCCTCCGGGATACATGATTAGGAAGCAAATGGTGAGCCTTGTGGGTCGTCGTGGTTCGGAAAACGCGCAGCGAATTGGGCTCCCTGTCAACCTTTTTTTCGATACCTGGTGTTGTTAGCTAGACTGCGAAGTGCTTCATACCGTATCGCGGTGAATATCTAGGTGGTGTTCAGGCGGAGCAATTGCCGCCAACGTTTGCAAGACTAGGCCCACCTGCAGCAACCAACACACCTCCGCCCCTCCTTGGCAGCGTTCATAGTACTATCCATAGGAACTATCCATAGTACGAGCTGCTAATTGTGAATGCGGGCCTAATATATTCCAACCTTCCAGTTCTACAACGCTTGGTCTGTCGGGCACAGTTATGGCAGACCTCGGAGAGCCTGCAGCCGCAAGCGCTATAGCTAGCTGGTACTTCATTTACATAAATAGAGTTCCAAGACGCGCATTTGTGATAGGAACTTGCATGCCAACCTGAAATGCATCAGGCACTTTCAGTCAATTCCCATATTTCATGATGCACATGAACTAAATGTTGCAGCCATTATTGTTTCTGTTTAATCGGCCATGAAACATCTCGGTAGTCTTACGTCTTTCAGCTATACAAAAGGAGGAGGCAAACTTGCCATTTCCTTTTTTTCTTGTTTTTCTTATTTTCCTTTTCTCTTTTTGCTCGCCTATTATATTTCCTTCATGCAGCCCACAGGTCTTCCATGGAGGCGAGTGTTTCGTAATAAACACATTTGTTCCGCTCTAGGGCGGACTAGTGCGCAAATTGTTGTGTTTTTACACAATGGTACAAATGTTTTCATTCTCCTTTCAGGGGATATTTCCAGCACTTTTCCTAATTTGTGATGCGCTTAAGTGAGCATATATATCCCGCGTAACTTCGGCAATTACGAGATTATCCAGGCATAAATACTTAAAACGCGAAATGCAAATTTTTTCGCGGAATGCTCTTTCACAAGCGCGAAGCTTCTCCATGCTGCGTCCGCCGAAACGGTCTTCTATTGAAATGATGCAGAGACTGCTGGGCCGAGCATTCACTCCCCTGGCGCTGAGCATGGGCGTTCCGTGGGAAGACTGCGCCGCCGTGGGTGAGGTGATCGGCGTCAAGGTTGTGGCGAACGAGTTCATCGCTTACCATTCGCTGCTTGCAAAGTCGTTGGACGTACGTACTTCGCTTACGCAATTTCGTACAAGAAATACTGGACGAACATTTGGCTCCATTATCGGCGCACCATTAGCAGATGCGCATGATCCTAATACGAATGATGAGCGTTACACGAAGTTGTCTCAACTTCTACCGCTTTTTTTTTCGAACAACCTGGTAGTTTCTTATTATAGCCTTATGTTTCATCGCTAATTCGTTACGGTAATTGTGACGAAGGTGAATACCAACAACTGCATCGTCAACGCTTCATGCAAGAATGACGCTGAAGTTAGGATACAGAGGCGCCGCCCTAAGTGTATGTTCTAGCTGTCTATTCATTGTAAATAAAGCTCCTTTAATTGGTGGAGGTTTGGGGTCAACTACAAAGCTTCCATCCTCGAAATCCGCACGTGTATCGCTACGACCCACAATGCCTGAGGACGCAACCACGCCCCCGCCTCTCCCCATCCGTCAAATGCTCCCAGATGCCTCGCCAGCGAGACGTGGCACAAACGACAGTGATGTTGAGGACTGGCTCTTGTGATGCGAGAGCAAGCGTCCACAAACGATGGCACGACGCCATTAAACTTAACAATGTCATCTTGATTCTCTCGGAGATTGCTAACCTTTGGTTTAAAAACAACATGGCTGATTTTATAACCTGGTCCGCATTCAAGGCGCATTCATAAAACCGTTACGGTGCCTTACCGAGCGGCAGTCACGCACCGAGCAGTGTTAGCGCAAGCGCGCATAGCACCCGGACGAGTCAATCACAAGTTGTATTGAGGACGTTCTCGACCTCTCAGAGGTGTCAGAGCTTCCAGAGTCGAATCTGATACAATTAAACACATGATGAAATGCGTCGACGTGAATGTGGTACAAATGTTGCCTGAAAAAAAAAAGAAAGAACACTAGCGGCGTCACGGAGATGCTGAAACTGTGTGAGAGTTACGGCGAGGTTCAGAAACAGGGGACCTTGACTCGTCGTCTTATTGCGGACGATAATAATAAATAGGCAGGCCCGGCTGTCATCTCCGACCATTCGTGGCTGCAGTCCCAGCTGAAGTAACAGCTCAAAGAAAACATACTATTAAGGAAACACCGTGCAAGCTACAATGATAAGACCTACGGTGTTCAGCCGCAACCTCCGACGACCGAACACCGTAGGTCTTATCATTCTAGCTTGCACTGTGTTTTCTAAATCATTTTTTTTTTCGGGTAAGCAGCTTGGCTAACGTTAGCTCGGATACTCGGTATACGAGGAAGCAGCTCGGCAGTCCTCACTGATGCATTCCACTCGAAAGCACAACCCCAGCCACGAACACCTTCTTACCTGCCACCCACTATTCGCAAGGCGATTGAAGATGTGATTGTCCTGTGCCTGTATCCCGTTAGCCGCATCCTGTAGTCCGCCCCTCTCACGTGCACCGACATCGTCGCAAGACTTCGAATGCACCCCATTTTCACACTCCGCCAACCAATGCAATAATCACCACTCCTCCACACGCCATTTGAGCTGGTCCCATGGTTGCAAACTCTTAGCGTACTGCGGACGACAAACCATTTTGTTTTGCCACTACTGATGCCGCTACATTCTGCTAGTCGTATCATATGCCTCTCTACCAACGATTTGATATGACGATCAGCAGCTGCTCCGCTGCATTTCAGCATTCGTCACCGAGCCCTTCTTATCGTCCTGCCTCTTTCAATCATCGCTCGTCAATGCCATGTCGCCCCTCTCTTCCCCCAAGGCACCATCGTCCTATGCCTTCCTACACCAACCCTATACCACATTACGTGGGAGTGCACGCTACACAACATAGAACACCATGACACGAACACCACGAGGGAGCAATGGGAGGCACTGCTGTCTAGCTCGGCCCTCGACGACCAGCTCAAGCTGATCCAGAGAGCATAGAAGATGGCAAGAGCCAGCGGAGCCCTGGACTAGGGGCCCCGACCATAAGCGATGCTCCATTGGGGCAAGACAAAACTATCTTTGGATTAAAGTTTATCTATCCATCCATCTATCTATCTATCTATCTATCTATCTATCTATCTATCTATCTATCTATCTATCTATCTATCTATCTATCTATCTATCTATCTATCTATCTATCTATCCTACACAAGAGGAAATCTGAAAGGAGCAGTTTGAGGCAACAACTGCGTGACCGTCACAACGCCCGAGTCATCTTTTCTCCGTCGAAGGTCGCTGCGAATTCTGTGGATTGGGCCTCAACTCTTGCACGTGTATACACTGGAGCCACTGTTTCTCATATGAATGAAATAAATTGCCGCTCTACCCGGAAAGCGACGTCACCAGTTTGGGGTTTGCAGGACAGCATGTTCAGCCGTTAACAGCCTGCACGCCCCGGTAATTCAGGATGTCTTATATTTCATTAGCTTTAGTGTACGGAATTCTTGGGTTGGGTTTCTTCTCGCGGCATAACGCTGTCACCAACTGCGCGCAGCTAGAAGTCGAGCACGCCCTCTTCTGCAACGTGTTTTCTGACGATTCTCCCTAAGCTATCCATCGATTGGTCGTAGCGGAAGAACTGACATTCCTCCACACGCCGCTGTTATTTTACTTTTGTCTTGAGGCACTCTCTCTCTGGAGCCTCAGTTTTCTTCGTCCCTTCCCAGACATTTCTCGCCAGGAACACTGTAGTTCTGCTCTTTGCGACCCTGGACCTCTTGGCTGGCTGCAGCACCATTTTGGTATGCTAGCTGCTGTCCTCCCCGCTTACATTGATTCGGGGCCAATGTCGCGGCCGTGTCCAAGTCACTGAATCTCTCAACATCCCTTTACTTGACTTACGATCAGGGTATTGGCAAGGATCTGTTACCGACGCTTATCGGCCCGAAACTGCGTTCGTTGCCCTTGATAAACTGAGAGTTCTACTTAAAGCGTTTTGGGCTTTCTAATGCACCCTCAGCGTTTAAGCGAAACATTGCTTTTACGTGGCTTGAATTGGAAAACGTGTCTCTGTTCTTTTGAAGATATCATCGTCTGTGCTCCATTTTTGTAACGCATCTTGGCGGCCTCAGGCCTACCTTGACGTGCCTAACCAATGCCAGACTCAAAATGAACTTTGCCACTTTGCCGTCCGGCAGTTGACCATCGTCGGCCACGTTGTGTTTAAGCATAGAACCTGACTTCGCGGTATCGCGTGCTGTTTCTTACTTTCCAAGACAGACAGCTCGAAAAGAACTTCGCTGTTCTCCTGGCTTATTTTCGTACTGTTGACGTTTAATTCGGAGCTTCGCACCTGATGTGTGCCCTCGACACAGCTTCTGAACTGTTCCGGCGACCTGCCGTGATGGCCTCGAGCCTGCGACCAGGCGTACATGGCTTAACGACGCATTGTCGCCTCACCTCCGTTCCTCCAGCGCTTTGATTAAGCAGCTGCTACAGAGGTGCACATAGACGCCAGCAGTATCGGTTTTGGCACCGTCCTAGCAAAAAGAAAACTGGCTATCCTGAATAGGTTGTTGCGTATGCCAGCGTACAGTTTTCAAAACGAAAAAGTCAACTACAGTGTAATTGACAATACTGCTTAGCCATCGTCTGGGCACTTAGCAAGTTCCGCTCTTACTTGTATGGCCACCCTTTCGACGACGTCACAGATTATCGCATCCTTTGTTGGCTGTCGACTTTAAAAAGCCCATTAGGCCGCCATCCTCAATGGGCCCATTGGCTTCAAGAGTTGTAATCTGAGGCTGTCTAAGATCATTCTCTGCTGCGTTTATTGGACTCGATGAGAACATAAATCTACGTCCAACCATATTTCTTACCTCCTTCACCTATAAGGAACACAGCATCGAGGGTGATTGCAATCCAAAGAACAATGAAGCCTTGTGTTCTCTGCGCAAGAAATGCAATAGCTGAATTCGGAAAGCCTGCAAGTCCAAAAACGGAGTCGCAGTTTCGACCGAAAGGCGAAACATCGACTGCAATAAAAAATTAGTGGACAGCTATACAAAGTAAGGATAGTAGTTTTATTGACCCTTTAAGCTTGTAAACATAGGCACACTAACTAAATTAACAAACATAGCGCAACATGGCAGTAACAAGAATGCCACCCAGACAACCACGGGTTTCCCCCTTACTTTCTGCTCTGTGGCTGTCACCCATCTCATAATATGGACGCCATACGACCCACCACCCCGATGCTTCATAGTGTGCCCGTTTCTAATACAGCGCACCAGGCTAAAGAGTGTCAAATAAAGTTAGCGTGTCCTTTCCCAACCACCTGTTTTCTCTCCAGTCAATCTATTCTGGTTGACAGTTCCAAACAACTAAGATTTCCTCTCTTTGAAATGTTTACTCGTTTTGATGTGCGTTATCAATTTGTCAAGCGCACTTCATCGGCGAATTATGTGCTCGAACCGTTGACGCCTCCTTCTGGCCTATACGTCGTCGGGGCAGCGGCATTGTTCACATAGATTGCCTCAAGCCTTACCATGAGCCGCTTGTTGTCACAACTGCTTGAGTCACCAAGATGGCTTTAATTTTTTTCTTTCGTGGGTTACGTGGGTGATTGTAATAGAAATACGAACGCCAACAGCAGCAGCATCGTCAACGCTTCACGCAATACTGACGCTGATGTCAGGATAAGGTGCGCTGCCCTATTTCAGCTTCTCTCTTCAGCTTCAGCCCCTTTTAACAATGATTAGCTTTGTTTAGCTTTGAATTCGTTATCACACATTTTCCGACGATTACAAATATAAATGAATGTGTAAAGTTGCAAAGTAATTGCCCATGCAGAGTGTATTTCTGCAATGAAAAATGCGTGGTGCAAGAGGTTAGCCGGGAACACAATCAACAGCTCTAAAGAAACGTCCGGTTAGTGCGCATCGCAGCTGGACCTCAGTGGCCGGCAAACAAGCAAAAACGCTCCTTATTAACAAATCATTGCTCAATAGCAAACAAATTGATGTATTATCTATTGTTTCCATGTGGTTGTGCAACTGCAGTGTGACATTTCCTTCAGTGAATCTAATATGTAATTGCCTTTTTCGTGTCATCCAAACACGCATGGCCTCGCGCCGAGCATTCTTGGAGGTCATGCTTGCATATCGTAATCTACATGTGAGGCTCAGTGTTGATGTTTATGGTGTTCGCACTGTAACTAAGTAACCGTTACTGAAGCAACGCGAATTACGTTGACAAACAAATGTCATTGTCTTCTGTTGCAGCCTGGAGATGTGGCAGATGAAAGGTAATATGGCCAGTAAAACGAGGTAAAAATGTGCCAGTGAAGCATTTCAGCCAGTAGTTTCAGCCACTGGGTGTGACTTCCCCTACATTGATACAGTGCAAAATACCCGTGCTACTCAATCAGGGGATATAAATTCATAGTGTTTTTTTTTCTTTTCGAGCATTTAGCCTCCACATACGCTTGCGAAGCCCTGTAGCAAAATAACTGTTCTGTAGATGCAAACCTAGCAATCGAACACCCATGTTTTCTTTCATAATAATTTTGTAATATGCTGGCCACCTACGTTATTATAGTCTTCACTGTGCTGGGTACACAATGCTGTGAAGTTTCTAGGATTTGTCGACTGTCCTTCCCACTCAGCAATATACAAGGGAATAAAGAGCACGCCGAGCCTTTTTATCCCTAAAATGAAATCAGAACGCTTGTGGCGTTTACTTTTTTTTTTTTTACCTCTGCGGAAAAAGTTTCTGTCTAAGTTGGTATTTCTTCAATGGTGATAACGATTCTCATTTCGTGGTGCTTTAATCTTCACGCGGTAACATGTTGGGCTCCGTAATGACGAATATGTAAACCGTAAGGAAATAAGATGGAAACAGAACCAAACTATAGAAATGTTTCAAAGCACTAGTATTAAAATAGATCGCAAATCTTTGCAATGCTTGTAAACTAGTTCGAGAATTGCACTACCACTAGTCGAAAGCATCGTCCCTTGAAATTGCTCAAGAATGTCGACCAGGTATCGTGGACTCAGGCCATTTCGATTACGACGCCCAGTAGGCTTCTAGCAAACACTGAGCTTCGTTCATCCACGAAAATATGTCAGTCAAAGCAGCATCGATCTCTTTTGAAGCCATTCTTGCTTGGGATGTGCAGATTGGAATCTCACATGTAATGTACCCAGTTCACATCGTCTCGTGTAACACATTGTCCACATAGCTCTTCAGCCGCTTGTGTCTTTTGATTGAAAGCGTCTTTTTCTACCCCACCCTCATACGGTGAAGGCGGTGTGCTTTAGGTTGAGCTCATCCCGCAGCTCTGCCTGCAATGTGCCGGCTTTTTGAGACGAACGACGAATGACCGGCGTGCTGCTTAAGCCACTCGAACTTGATTGACGCTGGTCTTGTGCAGGCCCGCTCGGTAATGCTGGCTACGTACGCGCTGTCGGGCTTCGGTAACCTCTGCTCGGTGGGCGTAATGCTAGGTAGCCTGGCTGCCCTGTGCCCCACAAGACTGGCCGAAGCCTCGAGCATCGCCTTCCGTGCGCTGTGGGCTGGTTGCTCGGCAAGCATCCTCAGCGCCTGCGTCGCCGGTGAGTTCAGCTTGACAGCGACGGGCGAGTACTGAAGGAAGGAACGCCAGCCATGCACTACTCCAACGCGGCAACGTTGTTGTCAGTGATTGTCATTGAGGCATCCCTGTATCGTGTACGGCCCATAACGTAACCAAGCTACCATGCCGGTAATGTATTGGGAAATCACTGACGCGGCCGCTGCAACTGATGCTTAACAAACGTTTTTCTGTAACGCGCGCAGTTGTTGAGAGTTGTTGATTTGTCATTTGGAGAAGAAATCGTCGCCGCGCGCCGAACGCTGTATGTGCGAGTGAAAGGGCGCGAGGGGCGCGTCTTTCACGGGGAGCGAACGCACGGCGGAGAACAAACGCGCGTTCTGCGCCGTGCTCGCTTAAAAGGGCTGCAGAAGTAGGCGTCTCTTTTCTCCTTTACAATCACCATATATGTAGAGCAAACGCACCTTCTTCCGACGCGCGAGAAGCCGTGGGGGAGGGGGAGGGAAGGGAGGCGACGTTTAGCTGCGGCACCAAGTGCCTATTTATATCACAGGCTCCGGCAACAGTCACCAACGCCGCACGCATTTTGAGCGAACGCGGGCCAAACGCCGATGGCGTCGACAACAGTTCTGCGTGTTGCCGATGCTGCTGCATGTCCAAGCTTATACAGCTGATAAAGCTAATATCATTACTCCGTATAGCTCTCTACAAGTTTGCTATCGCAATTGATGCTTCGCCTTTCAGGTGAAACTGCGACCACTTTTTTTTTTACTTAACGGTTACGTACTCTTTACGCTAATTACCTGCAGGAGTATTTTATATGATGGGCAGTCAAAATGCGGTTGGCGCTTTTGCGGTGACCAGCCTTTAGTTTCACCAAGTTCACTGGCTCCAAGGCAGGCAGGCGTCCACACGCGTTCGTTGATAATCGGACGCGCAGCGAGAGCACAGCACGGAACCGCTGTCAACATCCACATGGGAAATCGCCGTGTATCGCGCGTCTCTGTCAGCCAGCAAAAGCCGCGACGATCTGAGCTGGTGGCTCACTTCGCGGCTGCTCCATACCCTCGTCCCAAAAGGAGCATGCTTTAAAGTGGTATTCACGAGACGTGACGGATTGCCGTTTCAGCATGACGTAGATCAGCGCTGACGAACCATGCCGCGCACGAAAATGACGCATACGCGCTGCTATAGCGCCGCAATTCGTTGCAGCTCCACCGCATCACGGTTTTATGCGGACTGAATCACCGATCCGTCTCGTCGTGCGAATTCGGCTTAAATTGCTGAAATACTTGTCAAGGTACCCGTGTCGAAGTCCTGAAATGCAATGTAACTACAAGGTGGTCGCCGCGGCCACGAGAACCGAAACTACGATCTCTCGCTCAACAGCAAAATGTCAGACACCGGGCCACCGTTGATTATTGTCTGTCTAGTGACGTACGTAAGGACACATAAAGCCGGTTATCGCAACTGATTCTGCAGTACTGCTCGCCCATGGCTGCCCCGCAAGCGTACGTAGTTCCGGATTTTAGGAAGAAAAAAAATTCACCGACGATTACGAGACTCCCTAATGCGACTTTCGAGTGCCGCTGTTTAGGTGTTTTTAATTCGGGATAGATTATGTGTGCAAAGAATTTGATTCTGAAGGACAGGGTCATCTCAGCGGCGGCGCTGAGCCTTTGCTCAGGCAGCTCGTTTAGCAGCAGCGGCAGACGAAGCATTTCCGCCGGTTTCATCGCTCATTGTTCAGAAAGAAAGCGCGAACACTGGAACGCGTGGCTCTCGCGGAGCGCATTCTCCAGGGGCGGCGGCGGAGGCGACACAGCGCATGCGCAGTGGGTCCGAAGCCTAAGCCAGCGTTGTGTTTCCATATATGGTATCGGTAGACGCGCTCGTAGCATTAGAGTGAAGCAGCATGCTGGTTCGCCGCCGTGGTGCACGTCTCGTGCGGCACTACGCTTTCCTCCTCATGCTTCCACTGCACCCTCTTCCTCCGCTTTTCCTCTTCGCGCTGTCTTCGCTATCGCTGTCTTTCATCCCCCGCTGTGCTCTGCGTTCCTTCTTTCATCCTTCGCTGCGCTCGTTCGCTCGGTTACGCCGAGGTACACCGATGGTCAACACAGGAACGGGTGCCTAAGAGCTGCGCCCTAAAAAGTCTTAAGCACAGTGAGCCTTGTACATAATACATTTCGTCAAAACAGCCTGCTCGTATTTTCGTATCGTAAGAAATGCTGTCGCCTCTTTAATTTATGCGACCTTCAATAGTTGGGATAATCGCATATCTGTAGCGATTTCTAAACATTGTTCTTTCCATAAAAAATCCCAATAAAAAAGCGTCTTGAATGCCGTTCAGTTCAATATTTAAAACATGCCTATAATTCATGAGGTCTACATGCTCCCTAAATTATCTTGAGTATGGATACAAATAATTAAACATAGTAATACGGAACGTCAAGGGGCTGGGCTAATTTACGTGGCGCACGGTTTATGTTCTCAAGCAGAACATTTTCCAAGGTAAATGTTCTGCTGGGATCGATGTCATTGATTCATTCCACTTAACACTGGCGTTCACCTCTGTCAAAAACGTGAGCTGCCGCCTCCGTCAAGCTGCTCAGTAAAGAAGCATTTATGCGTGTGCTGACTCCTTGTTATCATAAAAAAAATTTTGCGTTTAACTTATTTCCTTCTCTCGGCAGCCGTGCTAAGAATGATAAAACACCAATTTACGGCGATCGCAGTGAATGCTTAGGGGTAGTGATGCGACCACGACTGGCTCAGATGGGCTTCACAGCTGGATGCAGGAGACGACGATCAAGGTGGGCTTCGGGATGACGAAAAACCGGGGAAATTTGGCATTCTTTCTGTCTCCCTCTATTCCTTCCGGTAATTTTAACCTTGCACCACACATCATTCCTAAGCTAAGCACCAACTAGCGCAACATAGTACCCTGCTAAAAATTAAATTCACACATTATTTCAATGGTAAGACTTCATCGGTGCTTCCAGACATTCCGCTCTAACAGTTGGACCTTCGCGGTTTTGAATAGGGCCCCTTGCGTACCATGGACAATCACCAGGTCGGTCCAAAGACAGCGTCATCAAGATGTGGCGGAAAGGTCCGGCAGAAAGAAAGGTCATAAAGGTGTGGCGGAGTGGTTCGATAGGAAGGTCTTCAAGGCTGAGCGCGGACTTTTGATGGTCCCCGACGTCGAGCTCCGGCGTCTCTATACTGCTCGACTGGGTTGCTCCCTTCTGCTCGGGCCATCTCAGGGGTGCAGCTGGGTTGATGGAGCATGTCATAACGGCGCGTCTGAGGAAGGGACACAGAAGGAATGCATCGTCCTCACACGTGCCGTTATAACATGTTCCATCAAGCCAGCAGCCAACTAGACCATCTCAGTCTCTTGAGTGCAGTTAAGGTTGAGCACAATCGATGGCTGCCTCCTTTATATATATATATATATATATATATATATATATATATATATATATACGAGGTGGTATCCTAAAGTCCCTGGATTGGGTGTACAGAGTGATTTCTTGGAGTATTTGTTGCTTTCCGCGAAGCTGTCGATGACCTTCTGCGCTTCTTCTTTTGTTGATTGATGTCCACGGTGTCACAAGCTTCAAGTTCATTTTATTGCGATAGCAATTATATGGACACTTCAACCGGATTTCTGCCGTCGGCGTCGCCGTGAGGTTCCGTGTAGATAAAATCTTCGCCGCGCGCCGTATGCCCGAGCGGAAGCGTGCGGGGACGCACGCTATCACGGAGAGCGAACGCACTCGATCTCCCACGCGCCAGCAAGGAAGCGGGAAGCCAGCGCCGGAGGGAGCGGGGGGGGGGGGGGGGGCACTTCTACTCTGCCAACAACCGCGCTCGTCGCTCGCCCGCACCGTATCTTATCTCCATATGGCTCTGACCTTTGTATGCGCTGTGCATTCGCCGCTCAGTTTCCGTTGAAGCGATAGACCGCACGTACCTTCGCCCGCTGCGGCGTATGCGCTTGCTGCCAGCGTTTTGACAGTCGTTGTCAGCAGTCATTCAGTGTGATCTATTCATGTTTGTTTATGCGCGCTCACACCACGCTTGTTAATTCAGTTAGTAATAGTCGGGCCACATTTTCCAACGCACGCTACACATGCAATGCTGCCCGGATCGGCAGTGCAGCGCTACAGGTGTGTCCCTTCGCACGCGCTGCCCACGGGAAGCGCTTCTCATCAACACCACCGTTTCACACGCGCCTTCTCTTGGTCATCGAGTCTCTTTTCATGTCGGTCTACTTACGCCGCAGCACACCTGCTTACTTAATCAGCTCATGTTTACTACAATTCATATTGCTACCAAAGCCGCTCACCTTACTTCGTATGACATTGCTGTGTTGCTATCGCATTCATTGCTTCGCCCTTAGGGCGAAACTGTGACATTTTTGGAAACAAGGTAACATCACAGGGGACCAGGTCGGGGGAGTTCTATGCTGAAAAAAAAATTAGTTGTCTTCAGGGAGGTGTGACGGGGCGCGTTGTCATGATGCAACAGCCAATTTTGTTGCGCCAAAGTTCAGGTAGTTTGGGCAGAGGTCATTTCGCAGGCGTGGCAGAACGTCACAATAGAAATCTAAATGAGCAGTCTCCCCATTGGGAACAAATTCCTTGCGGACTACCCCTTTCGCATCAAAGAAAACAATGATCGGCATTTTGGTAGCATTCAACACATGTCTCGCTTTTTTTTTTTTTTTTTGGTCTCGGTGTACTCGGGCTCTTGCATTGGGAAGATTGCTGCTTTGATTCGGGGTTGTATCCGTAAACCCACTATTCATCAGCAGTGATGACTCTGGTGATGAAGGTTGTGTCTGCACGTGCTGTTGCACGAAGCTTCACGCACACACCAACACGCCGGTGCTTCTTGTCTGCAGTCGAGCCTCGGGGAACGAACTTCCTGGCGACGCGGTGCGGATAAGCCCCGCGTCTCTGAACCAGGCCTTCAGTGAGAATTGCCTGTCACTGCGCGGAACCAATTCCTACCATTTCACATGAATTCATGAAACATTCGGCGACGATCCCCTCGAACCATTTCTGCAATTTTCGCACCATGCTCTGGCGTTGTGCTGGTTCCTGGCCGTCCCGAAGTCTCACCGTCTTCTACTGACGTTTTACCGCCCTAAAAGCGAGGATGCCACTCAAAACACTGACTGCGTCTCATAGCAGCATCACCGTACGCATGATCAAGCACTTTCACAGTTTCCGCGGTGGATTTACCCAACTCCACCCAAAATATCATGCGAACCCGCTGCTCGTGTTTTTCGTTCATTTTTCAAAACGCGGATGGTTTCTGACACATTGTCACTTTACCGCGCACTGCCGGTGAATGAACTCTCCCTATCCAACCGCCACTTGTTACATAAAACGCGTGTGATATGCATGCAGCTACATCTATGTAACGGCACAAGTGCGTACTTTTGTTATATATGCCCCATTGCGCGAAAATCCATCGCAGTCGGTGTGACCGAAATGGAACGATGGCTCAAAGTGCAAAAATACGTCAAAATGCTCTGATTGTTGGCAACTACATCATGCAGGTTCCTGTAAACGAAGTATAACAATGACTTTGAAAAGGACATTTGGTACATTTTGGTCTGGGCGGGAATCGAACCCGGACCTCCGGGGTGCGACACGAGCCCGCTTCCCCGACACCACGCTGGCTACACGGTTCTGATGGACTAAAGGTGGAACTAGGGCGTCGTAATTGCACACGTCACGTCACAGCCATCTGGCTAACTAAAGGTGTGGCCTAGTGCGTGCTTCATTGGACACGTGACGGCGCAGCCAATGCGAAGTAGGTGGCGTCACGTCATGAGTGTATAAAATGAGCAGGTTCATGATGTTCCGAGGTCTAAAAACGGTATAATGCTTTCGCATTCCTACACGTAAGCAGTCTTGAATGTCTCTGCCGAATGTTTTCCCACATAATGACACCAGTCCGGGAACTTTCGGATAACACCTCGTACATACGCATATATGCATATATATAAATGCATACTCTGTGCATGCGCACGTGTGTGTGTGTGTGTGTGTGTGTGTGTGTGTGTGTGTGTGTGTGTGTGTGTGTGTGTGTGTGTGTGTGTGTGTGTGTGTGTGTGTGTGTGTGTGTGTGTGTGTGTGTGTGTGTGTGTGTGTGTGTGTGTGTGTGTGTGTGTGTGTGTGTGTGTGTGTGTGAGAGAGAGAGAGAGAGAGATTGCGCGTGGGTATTTACGCGCTTGTGCGCCCTTTTAAATAAACGCTCAGGTAAAAGTCAGCGCTTGTTCCTGCAACGAGCGTCGTGGGAGGCGGCGGCGTAACCGAGCGAACGAGCACAGCGAAACATGAAAGCGAACATGAAGCGCAGCGGAGAATGAAAGACGCGAGGAGGAAAGCGGAGAGTAGGGTGCAGCGCAACCAGGAAGCGGAAAGCGGAGGAGGGTATGGAGAAAGGGCGAGGAGGAAACTGGAGTGCCGGAGGCGACCAGGCATGCGGCCAGCGCGCAAACAAAGCGCTGGCGTGGTCTTCGGACCCACTGCGCATGCGCTACTTCGCCTGCGGCGCCGCCGCCGCTAGAGAATGCGCTCCGCGCGAGCCACGCTGTCCCGTCTTCGCGCTTTATTTCTGAACAATGCGCGACGCAACCGGTGGAAATGCTGCGTCTACCGCTGCCGCTAAACGATCTGCCCGAGCAGAGGCTCAGCGCCGCCGCCGAGAGCACCCTGTCGTTCGGAATCCAATTATTTGCCGTAATATATCGCAAATTCAAAACACCTAAACAGCTGCGCTCGAAATTTGTATTAGGGACTGTCGTAATCGTCGGTGAATTTTATTTATCTGTTCTTTTTCATCATCTTCTTTTTCCCCCTTCTCCGAGTGTAGGATCGGCAATCGGGCACCGCTTCGTTAATCTCCCTGCCTTTCCTTCTTCGTTTCTCTCTCTTTTCGCTGCCATTGCCGTCGTTATCGTTCCGTCGTCGTCGTGCGTGGGATTCGCATGTCGAGAGCGACAGGTTTTCGTTGAGCGACGCGTTTCCGTATAAAAATGTGGCCAACTTGGTCGGGTGCTTTCTATATTTACAAATGATCGCTAAACAAAAACAGCGTCCCGCAAAAAAAAAAATACAACAATGAAATCTTTGTTTAAACCGATTCCCACAGCGCGCGGGTACCACACAAATTTATGGTCCTATGACTCGTCGTCGAATAACCGTGTGACTCGAAGCACCCTGATCGGCTCTGGCCAGGTGGTGGGTCTGAATTCTAGACCTAAATTAGGTGTCGGAGGTGTGTGATGATAGCGCACCCACAAAGCCGTGGCCAGCATTCGAATCCACTACCCGGTGGGATGACGGTGTGCGTCTTCGGCCCTCATGTCTCGTTAAGAACCATTTGTCAATAAAATTATATTGGGACGTTCAACGTCCGGAAACTCCAGAGTGTGATGGTGAGGGACGCCGTAGAGGGAAGGCTTCAAATTATTTTTGATCACCTTGTTTGCTCCACTCAAAGCACGGCACGCGAGGATTCTTGAGTCTAAGCACGAGATCGCGAGATCGAATCCCGGCCACGGCGGCCGCATTTCGATGGGAGCGAAACGCTAAAACACCCGTCTACTTAGATTTAGGTGCACGTTAAAGAACCCCAGGTAGTCCAAATATTCCGGAGTCCCCTACTACGGCGTGCCTCATAATCAGATCGTGGTTTTGGCACGTAAAAACCCCATAATTTAATTTAACATTGAGCCTGCTACATAGAAGAGTTGATCTTCCGCTTTAAGGTTCGTTAAATATTAAGCAGTCGTGCGTAAATGGAGAAATCAAGGAACGACTGCGCGGTTCCGTGTTTTGATAGCGGTTCCGACTTCTGCGCTTTGCGATTACGCCAGCGCAGAAAGGGGCAGTTATCCCTTTTGTCTATGCCTCCTCCCTGTTTTCAGACGCCGTACGCAAAAGGCGCGTCACATAAGGGAGGAGCTTTGCGCCGGTCGTCACTGTCTTGCGTGCGTAATCATGCGAACGGCAATTAAACTTCGCAGTTCGATATCTCAAAGCACGCGTACGCTAGAAAAATTCTGACAAGTGGAACTCTGTAGAAACACGACTGCCTCTAACTTTTCAATAAAAACGTGCCTGCTTCTTGCAGACACTCAAAAGTTAATTATTCAATTTTCCTAAATTGCACTGCTAACCACGATAATTATCATCTCCCTTTGTGTCCCCGTCACCACATAACCCTACTTTACAGGTGGTCTTCACGTACGTCTCAGCGCATAATTAAAAAAAACTATCAACTTAACTTTGATCACCCTGTATATATATGAAGATTCTATGTGCGCGGAGTAGAAGCTTTAGTAAAGAGGCTTCAGTAATCATGTATGCTCACCGATAAAGTATTGCATTGAGCGAACATCTGTTCTCTGTAATTAAACCAACTTACTAAATAATGCTCTTACATATACTGTCGGCTCACGGACATCGCTAAAGCAAACATGCCACTTTTAATATCGCATTATATTCAACAGCTTCTTTGAATTGTTTCATTTTCTTTTATTTACGAATATGCTGTCGTTGAGTATTTGCCCACTTCTTGGCCGATCCTCCAGAACGAATATGTGCCACGTGCAGTGAAACAAGAGGTATAGAATCGTTTTAGTTCGGCACCTGTCATATCTTTCTCTGCATACACCTGTCATCACTAATCTTCGACATGTATCGAAAAGTATCATGCGTTGCCTTTGTCCTCGTTACATTACTTCGTCGATGTCTGACACTGCGCATCTGCTTGATCTGGTGTTTGCCTTCCGGCATAGCTTGTGAATCGCCTAGTGTATACATAAACGTTAACATTGCGTGGCGCTATACTTTGTATAGAATCAAAGAAAAAGATTGTACACATCGCTTTTAGTTGTGGAGCTTTTAATAATTTGCTTCACTGAAACTTATCTTCCCCTAAGTACAAAATCTGCGTTCTATCTGAAAAATATTTATTTTTCTCTTTCTTTCACAATAGGAAGCCTGACCGATACCTAATGCAAGGAAACGGATCACTTTTCTTGGAGCTTTTTTTGGGAAAGGTAATAAAATCTGAGTTTTTTTATAGTTCGTGTAATCAACCGTCAAGACCAAAGTTGCCAACATCCGAATTTCTCACCAGTGCCTTGTTTTACGTTTAATGTGCACAGTATACACCCCACATGCCTTTCTTCATGATAGCCCCCTGTGTAATTCACTAGAAATTAAAGCTTCCTCACTGTCATCAAATTTGCTCTGAAACCAATTGAATGGAGATTACGCAAGGGCATGGGGGAGGGATTACCTGCTCCTATAAAGGTACCCCCCCCCCCCTTCGTCCAGGCCCATTCCCCGAAAAATGGAACCTACAATGACACGTTGACCGGCTGACACACGGCGCTGCCTAAAATTCCTCCACCGACGTTCAGTATCACATTATTTTTGTTTTCAAATATACACCGTCGCCGCCAAACACCCTCGCTTGTTACCTCGCCCACCCACCTTGCCCTCTCTCCCCTTTAAAAGAACCCTACTTATATAAACTGTGCCGAGGAGAGCATATGTTGCCTTGAAAAATAGAAGTCCACTTGTCGAAACGTTGGCTCCTGCTTTCACCTTGTTCTCGTTTTCCTCATAATGCCGAAATCGCCAAATTTAGCAGCAGTGAATCGATCTCTGCCCAGCAGAAATCCTAAGACTAGGGCCACTCCCATCGTAGGAATCTCGTGAACATGGTAGGAAGTATATTGGTGTTCCCACTAAGCTTTTTTTTAGGGGCGAAGCTCCTTAGGGTGTGGGTCTGTCCCTCCTCTGTAGTAGTAGTAGTAGTCCTCGTAGTAGGTAGCCACGTCTACTTTTATGAGAAAAAAAATTCCGAAAGTGGTGTCCGTAGCGCGGAATCGAACCAGGGACCCCTCACTTCCGAACGCGCGGCGCTAACCACTACGCCACGAAGCGCACATGGACACAGGCACCACGATGACAATAAATACCCAACATTAACGAAAGACTGCGCGTTTCTAACGCGTTTGTGCTAGCGCGTTACGGTCCATGTAAGAAGCTGGTGTAAGACGCTGTTTCCGCTTCCGCCTTACCCCCGTATTCATAAACGCTCCTCGACTTGAACTTGACTTGCCACCGCCTTCAACGCGTCTCGAACGCGCTGCCCAAGGCGGTGGCAAGTCAAGTTCAAGTTGAGGTTGAAGGCGGTGGCAAGTCAAGTTCAAGTCGAGGAGCGTTTATGAATACGGGGGTTATACTCTCTCAGCAGTCATGTGATGGTGTCGGCAAACGCGGTGCACGTTCCGGCATGTGTAAACGGCTGCGTAAGACGCTGTGGCCTCTCCCCCTTACTAGAGAGTACTGCACGTTTCTAACGCGTTTGTGCTAGCGTCCCCTTAAGCGGGAGATGGTGCAATTATAATGAAGGGCGCTGGTATAAAATAGGAATGACGTCACATATGGCGCGTGTCATTGGTTGAAGTCAATCGTTCGATTTAGTGCGGCGAGACTGGGCGAATTACACGGAAGATTCACGGTTTACCGATGATTCCCTCCGGAGCTTCGCCCACTCATCATCATTCACCCCGTGGATATGCGGTGTTTTTTTTATTTTTCTTTAGATCTTACTTAAGTATCAGTCTTTAAATATTACTACGACGCGAACGCATTTTTAATATGAATTGGGGACGAGTATTGGAAATATCTATAATCAGGATTTCTGCTTAGAAATTAATTATGAGTTCAACAGTTCTCGGTCTTGATTTCTCAGTTTCAACAAGTGAATATTAAAAAAAGTTGTCGCAGTTTCACCTGAAAGGCGAAGCATCAATTGCGATAGCAAACTTGTAGAGACCTATACGGAGTAATGATATTAACTTTATCAGCTGTATAAACTTGGACATGCAGCAGCATCGGCAACACGCAGAACTGTTGTCGCCGCCATCGGCGTTTTGCCCGCGTTCGCTCAAAATGCGTGCGGCGTTGGTGACTGTTGCCGGAGCCTCTGATATAAATAGGCACTTGGTGCCGCAGCTAAACGTCGCCTCCCTTCCCTCTCCCTCCCCCACGGCCTCTCGCGCGTCGGAAGAAGGCGCGTTTGCTCTACATATATGGTGATTGTAAAGGAGAAGAGAGACACCTACTTCTGCAGCCCTTAAGCGAGCACGGCGCAGAACGCGCGTTTGTTCTCCGCCGTGCGTTCACTCCCCGTGAAAGACGCGCCCCTCGCGCCCTTTCACTCGCACATACAGCGTTCGGCGCGCGGCGACGATTTCATCTCCAAATGACGTCATACGGAACCTCACCGCGACGGCGACGGCAACGGCGACGGCGACGCCGACGGCAGAAATCTGCTTTTGAGTGTCCATATAATTGCTATCGCAATAAAAAAAAACTTTATCAGTGAATATTTCTTAAAACCTACATATAAATCCTGATTTGTCGTTAAAACACGAAATATATACCACTTCATGCAATCCACCTGAACAAGCGAATCGTTCCTTTAAAGTTCATAAAAAAAAGAATGTCCGAAACAGAACGCCCCCAGAAAATTACTATACAGCTAGTACTAATCACAGCGAAATAGAAACTGACGTATACATGTACACGGGCACTTGTTCGTCATGACTTAACGTGATCGCTGCATTGAGGTGTCATTGGCTTCGGTTGTACAGACGGCTTCCAAAGCCAAAATATTTCGCATCTTGTCCTCTCAAGGACTGATTGTTTCCCGCAAGAAACAGGTTCGGCTGACCACGTTGCGACGTACGCAGAACGTGGCGGTCAATTCTATTTTATTGGGAGACAACGTCTGTGCTTTCGCTTGGCCCAACACCATTACCCCTGCAGTTACAAAAAAGTTCCCTAGTTTTTAAATCCATTACAGAAATGCCAAAGAGGGCAGCTGTGTGGTGTTTCGATTGGGTGCCGGCAGCCAAACTATGCGGAGTACAACGTCTGATCCCTCTACCACGCCAACGGAGCGCTTCCGGTAGATGGGGCCACTGTACGTTCTTGCGCCCACACTGATAGCCGTCTTTCTTCTACCGTAATTTTTCCCCTTGTAAAATCGCCATACAATCTTTTGAGCGAATAAATTTGAAATACCTTGGCTTCTTCAAGATGGCGTATTCAGACGTCCATTATGTAACAAAAATTTCGCACGGGGCCTAAAGAGGTTCTTTTGAAGAGATAGCTTCCGCTCGTCGCCAGCTAAGTACGCATTAAAAAAGAAATGCTTTAATTGCCCCATTCGAAGGTACAATTTTAATAGAGTTTGTGGCATCTAAAAGTAGTCAAGGTCCATTGACTCTTGGAAGTGCATCAATTATATAGGGCCTCGATTTTTTTTATTTCTGAACCTTACAAAGATTGCAAACGTTCAAGCAACTGAATTACCCAGTTTTCGAGTCCATAGTACTGCGGTAAAACACACGTTGAACTATCTATAGTTTTGGTAGTGCGAAGTTCGGCTTCAGCAGGCTTTTTCTTGCTCCAATATACCGAGAGGCCTCGGCATCGCTGAAAACCAAGTCGAGACTATGTAAAAGGCAGTTTTTTTTCTTGTTCTTTTCTTTTGGGAACTACTGCGACTTTTTAACTAAAACTGTAGTCTAGCTTGACTTATAATTTTTACGGGAAACTACACACTTATAGACAAACGTATAGCGTGGTACCTTTTCGGTAGTCCAGCAGCCCCAACTTTGAGGGGATGACTGCTTCGATAAAATGAAGTTGCTGCTTAGAGACATAAAGCAAATGTGAGTTGTACCTCAATGTTTCGTTCTCTTCTTTTCAGATTTTCTATCGATACATTGTGGGAAGAAGACGAGTGAACCTGCTTTTACATCCTGGAGCATTATCATCCAAAGCGTTCTTTTTTTTCTTACTTGCGAAGTTTGTGCACAGCGTCCTTACCATAAAAGAATTAGTCACGGCTTGGTTTCTTGCGTTTTCATTACTAAATATACGGAGTAAGGATAGTAGTTTTATCAGCTGTATCAACTTGGACATGCAGCAGCACCAGCAACGCGCAGAACTGCTGTAGTAAGTGGTTCATGTGGAAAGGGAAATGTTGACGCTATCTTCTGCAGCCCTTGAGGGAGCACGGCTCAGCGCCAACGGGAAGGGGTAAGTGGGGGAGAAAGGAGGATAGGGTGGAGAATAGGGTGGAGTCGCCATCGACGCCGTCGGCATTTTGCCCGCGTTCGCACTGAACGCGCGCGGCGTTTTTATATACATACGCATTTGGTGCCACAGCTAAACGTCGCCTCCCCTCTCTCTCTCCCTCCCGTCCCCCCACAGCCTTTTGCGCGACGGAAAAAGTCGCGTTTGCTCTCTATATATGAAAAGGAGGAAAGAGATACTTAATTCTGCAGCCCTTCAGGGAGCACGGCGCAGAACGCGCGTTTGCTCTTCGACGTGCGTTCGCTCCGCACCTCCCTGCCCGCCTGAGTGAGGTTGAAGGCGTCCAACACGCGTTGTATGCTGACGACATCACTCTGTGGGGGCTACTCAGGGCAACCTAGGACACATTGAAGAAAGCCTGCAAACAGCGGCCCACATGGTAGAATCCTATGCGCGCCACTGTGGTCTTCAATGTACACCGACCAAATCAGAATTTGTCCATATTAGGGCATCTCCTAAAGACACCACGAACATAACTATCTCTTTGCCGAGTGGACCTATCCCCGAGGCAAGAGAGATAAGAATACTTGGCCTTTTCATCCACAATCAACTGAAAGTGGATACAACATTACACAAATTACGCAAGATTGGAGATCAGGTGGGCCGGATGGTCCGCAGGGTATCCAATAAACGAGGAGGGCTCAGAAGCAAGGATTCTGTGCGGCTAGCACATGCTTTTGTCACCAGTAGAATCCTCTACTCGGTACCCTACCTCTATTTGCGCAAACACGAGGAGGAGAAAATAGAGGTCATCATACGCAAAATGATCAAACGAGCTCTTGACCTCCCGGTTTCCACATCCAACGGGCGCCTCCTCGCCTTAGGAGTGGTAAACACCTACAGGGAGCTCAAGGAGGCTCATCTTACAAACCAATACACAAGATTAGCACAAACACGATCCGGGCGAAACCTTTTGGCCCAACTACACATCCAACACGACGTACACATACAGGAGCGGGTAAGGATACCTGAACTATGGCGACGCGCCACCATAGTTCACCCACTTCCCACGAAAATGGACAAAGAGGACCATAACGGACGCCGACAAGCTAGGGCACAAGCCTTAGAAAGATACTATAGCCAGAAACACGGAGTCTATTACGTGGACATCGCCGGTCCAAATCCACGGGGGTGGTATACGGCAGCAGTGGTCCACGAACAAAGGCAGATAGACGGACTCTCTTTTAGAGCACCGGGAACAACACAGGCGGAGGAGGTAGCCATTGCATTAGCAGCATCCGACTCTCAATCTAAACATATCATAACCGACTCGCGAAGCGCATGCCGAAATTATGAGGCAGGCTGGGTCACCCCCCTTGCTGAGAAAATACTGCGAACCTGTATGAGGGACACAGATCCCTCCCCTAAACATATCGTATGGACACCAGGTCACCAGGGCGTAAGGGGGAATGAGGCTGCTGATGCAGCTGCCCGAGCACTCATTTCCCGGGTACCTCCTAACAACCCCAATGACCTAGAGGAAGAACTATTGCTTCGATTTAAGGAGATTTCAGAATATTATAAGGATAAACATCGCATGTACCCAGCGCCCGCCAAGGGCCTGGGGAAGGCCAACGAACGCATTCTTTATCGGCTTTTCACAAACACGATGCTCTGCCCAGCAATCCTCAAACATTTTGACCCAATGGTCACCGGCACGTGCCACTACTGTGGGGAGGTGGCAGACACCTTCCACATGGTCTGGGCCTGCCAAAGTAATCCAGCCCTTACCCCCAACCCCAACCCTACCCGAGAGGACTGGGAGGCAGCCCTGCTTGGTTGCTCAGACCTCCAGGCCCAAAAGGCCTTGGTCCAGAGAGCCAGGCTGGCGGCTTCGACTAATGGGGTCCCGGACTAAGGATCCCACCCAGTATGCAGGGCCCCACAGGGGGGCCCACACCTCTCTTTACACACAATAAATGCTTTTTACCACCACCTACCACCACCCTCTGAGAGCGCGCGTCCCTCGCGCCCTTTCACTCGCACATACAGCGTCCGGAGCGCGGCGACGATTTCATCGCCGTTGACGTCATACGGAACCTCACGGCGATGACGACAGCGACGCCGACGGCAGAAATCCGCTTTGGAGTGTCCATATAATTGCTATCACAATAAAAGTATTTCACATTACCACCCTTTACTACAAAAAAAATCACCTTGATTTCTCGCTGTTTTATAGGTGCGGACATTGCCGTATTTAACTATGTATAACAGAAATCGAATTCAGTTGCAATAATACTTAGACAGTCCTTTATGTTTCAATATTGTTCTTCACGTAGACTTTAGGAGCAACGAACATCAAAGGTCTCGTTGAACATACTTTCTTTCATGCTCTTTTTTTCCCCTATGTCTCCATCGTGTATTGCGTATCAGCTCCTCACTCGAACACGTCACCCACGTTTCACCCAATGGTTAAGGTGTGGAACAGACGCGTGCACATAGCAGAGCTTCAGAACCCCCTGTGTTCGCCAAGTGGCAGATGCAGAATGTTCTTGAAGTCAAAAGTATTTTGAACTACGTACGACTTTCTTTTGCTCAACTGGCGAATGAATGCCACATTTAAACATCTCATTTAAGGAAAATGTAGAGTACGAAACGTGTTAGCATAATTCTGACAGCTCTCATCAGGCATGGATCGAGAACAGCGTCAGATGAGGAACCTCCCCGCGCCCCTTCGTAAATTCCTGCTATAAATCACTTGGGGACTTTAGGCAAGGCTGCTCGCTCCTCCTCCGCCTGCCGTGACCGCTCCACCCCCGTAACCCATGGCCTCCGATAATGCGAAATCTCCGAAGCCATGCGTAACCTGGAGTAGTTCGACTCGTCTCCGCAGCACCGTCCGTGGCGCCAGTGATACGGCTTGAAGTTAACCGAAGATCCCTAGGGCGGTTGGCTTTGGGGGACAGGCAATGAGGCAGTGCAAGGTGACATGGGTTGGGCCTCTTTTGAAGTCGGAGAAGTGCAGAGCAAAATTAGTTTTTAAGAAAGATTCAGGAACATGAATCAAAATAAATGGGCGTTCAAAAGTGCACAAGTATCTCTACCTGAAAAGCGCGGACACAGAATGGAGGAAGAGGTCAAGGAAGTTGGCAACCAAGTACATGGTAATTGAAAATGTAAATAGACAACCAGGAGTCATCAAAAAGGAAGTGAGAGAAACAGAGACAGCGAATTGAATGGAAAGAACAGAAACAAAAAGGACAATAGAGATTTACAAGAATGAGAAGAAAAAGATTACAATGGGAAATATGTACGATAACGCAAGGGCAATACTTTGCTATTTGAGGCTTGAGTTGGTTGCCTAAGCATAAAAGCACACATCGGAGCAAATATTCGCAACAAGATGACGCATGTGTATGCTGGAGAAACAATCCGGAGACCACTCAGCACACCCTGATGTAATGCGAATGGACTTGCCCTGTTACGTACACCCTCCAGAAGAGCTTGGATTTAATGTGGACGGAAGCATCAACCGGTCAGCAGTCGAGATAAGCAAGAGACGTTTAGAGTAATGGTGGAAAAAAAAGCAGGGAAGTGATGGATACGACCGGAATCGTTACAGGCATTGGTAGCGATGCAAACAAGAGAAGTTTTGAAGAAGAAAAAAATGTTATACAGATGTATACAACGTTTTAACAAACTGCGTGGTGGGACAGGACACGGGGAAAGAAGTGAGACAGACGAGCGCAGACTAACTGATTTATTGCAAGCACGTAATCCACCTTAAATAGTGTCCAGCCTAGGTGACGTGTCACCATCAACGTTAACAGAGTAGCAAGAAAAACCTTTAAAAACCAGTCTACACGTGGAAAACCACGTGTGTCAGGGTAGCACGTGGAACAAAGGTACGTATACTCCACGTCAGATAGATTAATCGACGGGTGGCTAATGCATCCCTCTCCCTTTATCGTGATGTGGAAAGCCTCTATCATCTTGCAGTCGATGAATCTGTTTTCCCTGGAAACAACTGCCGCGTCCTCGAAAATAGGCCTACAACCGCACTCTCGGCAGTGCGCCGGCAAATGTAAACCCGGGCTGTTGGAAAGCGATCGCTCATGCTCCCTTAATCTCACGTTGATACATCTGCCGCTCCCCCCGATATATGTTTTACCACACGTTAAGGGCACCTGATAAACTACGCCTATCTTACACGGCATCAAGAAGTTCTACGAAGTGTCAAAACATGTATTACGGATTTCAACGACGACGCAAAGTTCGTCAGTGGAAGCAATTTATCAGTGGGAACGTTCCTGGAACTTTTGAAACTTTATTTGGATTCCACTGCAGTAGGTGTCGAAGATGAACTATACGTGCAGAAAACCGGTGTCTACATCGGATCCAGTGTCGCCCAATATTTAGTGACATTTTCCTCAGCGGCGTGGATAGAGTCATTCAAGGCTATGTGAAAGGCTCTGTCAAAATATTCCACTACGTTGATGATTACCTGGTGTTTTTGGGAAGACCACAGTATTAAGAAAGAGCCAACTGTTTCCTGGGATTGTTTAGTACGCACGGCCTAGGCCTAAATTTTACATTAGAATATTGGCATCAATTCAAGCTTCCGTTTCTGGATTTGGAAGTAGAATTTAGACCAGATCATGTCTGTTGAGCCACCCTAGGGCCAATAATAACCGTTCCTAATAACCCTGTCACACGGGCATTAGAAAGTCTTTTGAGCAAAAAGACTTCTACCGAAAAAGAGTTTCGCCCGCAGACACACGACAGGGAGCGATCTCTTTTTCAGAAGCGGTCTTTTTTGCAAGCGGAGTTCGTCGCTCTCATTTACGGCGAAAAGGAGTAGCCTCGGAACCAGTGGGCGCCAGCAATTATTATATATTAAAAAAGTAAGCAAATGCGGATTTTTCTGTCGCCTTCGCTCATTATAAAAAAAATTATATCTCGCAGAAGGTGTAGTAAACCCAGTAAAGCTAGAAAAAGAAGCCCAATGTTGCCATAGCAAGTCTCGGCAGAAGTACAAAACATTAGAAGCTCAGGACATCATTGAGTGCGTCGACTCTTCAGAGTGGGTCTCACCAATAGTAGCCAGAAAAAAAATCACCGCATATCCACGACGTGAATGATTATGAGTGGGCGAAGCACCGGGGGATCCCCTCGGGTAAACCAGAGCTACGGACGAGGCAGAAAGAGAGCGCGCGTCGGGAACGAAAGCCCTTGCGTACCACAGCGCCCCTACCTACGGACGAGTGAGAGCGAGAGCGTCGGCAACGAGACAGAAAGAGAAAGAGAAACGAACGCATTCGGGTAAACGAGAGCTACGGACGAGAGAAAGAAAGCGCGCGTCGGGAAGGAACGCTCTTGTAAAGCCCCTTGACATCTAGGGACTTTACGCTCTTGTGCACCGCAGCGCCCCTAGCTACGGACGAGAGAGAGAAAGAGAGCGCGCGTCGGGAACGAAGGCCCTTGTGCACCGCAGCGACCCTAGCTACGGACGAGAGAGAGAGAGAGAGCCCGCGTCAGGAACGAGAGAGAAAGAGAAACGAACGCCCTTGTGCACCATAGCGCCCCTGGCTACGGACGAGAGAGAGAGAGAGAGCGCGTCGGGAACGAGAGAGAAAGAGAAAAAGAGCACAGCTGCGCCTCTAGCGGGGAAAAGACACAGCGCCAAAAAGACGCGGACACGAGCGAGCGACACGCACACAGCGCTGACTTGCAACAGTGTATTCATGGGGACATGAGGGAGGAAATATATATGGCACTGCCATACGCAACATGTGAATAATTAGCAAAACACTGCAGCATCATTTTGAATGATGATAATGATAGCCACGTGCTGACAATGCACACTGGCTGTTTTTCATTCAAATGTTGTTAAGGTATGCGCTTTCCCGAGATGAAAGTGCAATAGAAGGTGAAGTCAGCACTGTGTGCGTGTCGCTCTCTCGTGTCCGTGTCTTTTTTGCGCTGTGTCTTTTTCCAATGAATCACCAACACGCCCAAGCTTCCACGCTAAATCACCTCTAGCGGGAGCGGCGAGTACTAGCATGGCTATGACGGCGCGACGAGGGACAAGGCTCGACCCTAAGGAGCTTCGCCCCTAAAAGCATTGCTCGATTCGCATGTGCGTAGACCTACGAGAGCCAAACAAAGCTACAGTAGTGGACAGTTTTCCCCTGCCACAAACTCAGGAACTTTTGAACAGCTTGGCTGGTGCACAGCGATTCTCCAAGTTAGATTTAGCTTCTGCATATCATCAGTTACCACTAAGTCAAGAAAGTCGAGATCTTACGACGTTCATAACACATGACGGCCTATACCGCTTCAAGAGGGTTTGCTTCGGACTGGCATTGGCACCGTCAGCGTTTCAGAAGATGATGCATATGATCCTCAAAGGATGCTAATACGTATTATTTTACATTGACGACGTAATCGTGTATGGACGCTCCCGAGAGGATCACTTGGTCAATTTGCACGGGGTTTTGAAACGGCTCTCTGCTGCTGGCCTCTGGCTCAATCATAAGTGTGTTTTTGACGTCGCAGAGTTGACTTCCCTAGGCCATGTTGTCAGCGCCAAAGGGTTATTCCCACTGATGTCATCTATCGAAGCGATAACCAAGGCACCATCACCTACAAATGTGAATGAACTTCGCTCGCTGCTGGGACTTGCAGGCTTCTACTCCAAGTTCATCCCGAATTTTTCTGATGTTGTGGAGCCAATGCATGCTTGGCTTCGAGGAAATGCACCTTTCGCTTGGACTGCGGCAGAACAAAGCGGCTTGGAGCAGCTGAAAACTGATAACATCTTGCGAAGTTCTTCACCTTTTTGATCCTCAGTTACCTGTGTACGTTACAACTGATGCCTCAGGATATGGATTAGGTGCTGTACTGCAGCAGGATAACGGAACATCACTGCAAACTGTCGCGTTCGCCTCACGTACTCTGCAACCGCATGAACGGAAGTAGTCAGTCGGTGAACGCGAGGCCCTTGCCTGAGTCTGGGCCTGCGAGCACTGGCAGGTTTACCTGTGGGGCCGACCTTTCATATTGCGGACAGACCACGCTGCTTTTGTTACGCTCCTTTCAACGAAAGGCATAGGGCACCGTCCGTTAAGGATTGCGCGCTGGTCATCACGGTTGCTGTGCTACAACTACATCATGGAGTACAGGAAGAGTAGCGAAAACGTTGTGGCTGACGCACTCTCCCGGCTACCCCTAGAGAGTTTCATCCGCGATGGACCCGAAGAAGATTTTATATGTGTTCTGTCCCCAGTAGTTACCATGCAAGAGCTTCAAGAAGCATGTGCCGCCGATCAGGTTATCTCTCAAGAGAAGCAGTTTATGACTACTTCTTGGCCTGACAAGAAATCCTTGTCAAAAGAGCTGCTACCGTACTTTCACGTTCGTTCTGAACTCTCTGTTGTTAGCCACGTTCTGTGCCGGGGTGACAGGATTGTCGTGCCTACAACTTTGACACGCCGTCTTATGGATCTGGCCCATGAGTCACACCCAGGAATTAGTCGCACCAAAGCTCGTCTTAGAGAGTAATATTGGTGGCCATGCATGGATAATCACATTGAAGAACTTGTGCGCACATGTGTAACTTGCCAGTCATGCGACAAATCCGCGCGTACATCTGCAGCTCCAATGCAGACCGCCACTGTTCCCGAGAAAGCCTGGGAAAAAGTCGCTATTGGCATTGTGGGACCTATCACGCAAGCCACAGCCGACTGCCGTTTTGCCATTACAGTTATTGACTATTACAGCAAGTGGCCAGAGGTGGCTTTCGTACGAGATGCGACAACGTCTACAGTCAAGAAATTTCTACTTGAACATTTTGCACGAGAAGGATATCCACGCGGTATCGTATGCGATCATGGACCACAATTTTCTTCAGCGAATTTTGAAGAATTTCTCACAGAGCGCGGAATCACGCATTACAACTCTTCTGTGTATTACCCGCAAGCTAATGGTTTGGTTGAGAGATTCAACAGGGTATTAAAGTCATATATTCAATTGGCCCTGTTAGAACGCCGTGATATGAGAACAGTGATGCTTGATTACCTGCAAACATATCGCTGTACGCCTCATGCGACTACTGGTGTTGCAAACACTGTTCTTCTTCATGGACGCTAACCTCGAACCAGACTCGACATTGTGGGATTTCCTGACAAATGTTTCAGCACGGACCCTTCAAAGGCACTCAAGGAGTTGCGAGAGCGCATAAAGAACAAGCAAATGAAGTCCAAAAGTTACACCGATGAAAAGCGCGGTGCCAAGGAACCCAACTTCGTCATTGGTGATTACTTGCGGGTTAAATTACCTGCAATTCCTGGGAAGCTATCTCCACAGTTTTCTGCGCCCAAGAAAATTATTGAGAAGCGTGGACCCGCCTCTTACCTCTTGGAAGATGGGCGTGTGTGGAATGCTTCCAAATTAGCGGCCGTTCACCGTGAAGCTATCAGCAAAATGAAGTTTGGTACCTCTGCTGTCATGAACTGGTCACCGGCATCCGATTATTCCGATATTACAGCTGTAAATGATCCTTCACAACCTGGCACGTCAAGCGCGGATAACTATGAGAATGCCACCCTCAACCCTGAACCACCTGCTGCAGAGCGCACGCAACAAGCTTCATTTACTCAGCCGGGATGCGAAGCATGCGTGAGAAGAAGCGCCCGTAATAAGAAGACGCCAAAGAAGCTGCAGGACTACGTTAGGCGGTAACGGACAAACAACCGTTTTTCTTGTTTTGCATTTTATTCATGTATATATTAGTTTTTTTGTTTTTTTTGTTTTTTTTGCAAGAGGGGATATGTTATTTACGGCATCGCTGCCGGCTGCAACGCCATTAAAGGGCGCGTGTTTAGAGCCGGCTGAAAAAGAGAAGAGGAAGATGAAATAAAGGGTCAGGGACTGAGTAATGTCTCCTTTGAGTATTATGCACGATACAACAGATGTCTCATAGCATTTCGTGGCGGGTGAACCAACGGGTATTTTGTTGAGTGGCGTCAATGTCCACGCAAAGCGCGGACCTTCACTGTGGTTACAAGGCTGCTGTGCTGCTTCTTGGATCCGCGAAGGCTCAGCAGCGACTGCGTCCAAACACTGCACATTATCGTGGAAGCTTCCATGCACTTGAATCCTCTGACTTGTTCGTTTCGGGCTTTTTCTTGTGACCTTGGTGCTCTCTGGTCGCGGCCGCATGCTTCCTCAGACTGTGGTGAGACTGGCAGTGTAGCAGTTGTGTTGCTGTCGATGAAGCTTATTCGATCTTGCTTGATGTATCTACCGGTGGACACGAAAGACCCGACATCGTTTTCTAACACAAGTATTTCATCCCTCACGATCCAGCTTTTTTTTTCCCTTTCATCAAGCTCATATCTGAAGATTCGAGACTTTCCTCGCTGCGCTCGTACTCCAGAAGCAAATTTCCTGTTTGCTTAGGATATTAACATGTCCAGGCTCCGTTCGCTGAACGACGACGTCAACGTTTTCAAATTCTATTATCACAGTCTTATCATTAGCACTGTGTTCCCCGAAGAGCTGACAGGTTAGGTCGACTTGTGTTGGCGACATTGACGGTTCCAAGCTTAGAGGGGCATTGGCGTTGAGAGATTTTTGAAAAATGAAACTTGCCTCCTCTTCAGCCGGTAATTTTTCGGCGATGCTGACGTCATAAAGGTTAGAGCGATGGCCCCATTGTCGCGGGTGGTCCCGGCGATTGGTGATTGCAGGCTGGAAAACGTTCACCTGCGAAGAGTAGCTCGGGCCGCTTGCTTCCTCCTTCCTCATTTCTATTTCCTCGCTGACGGAAGCGGTCCTCTGGCCAGATTTTTGATGGCTCCCGTATTTCTTGCTATTGCGAAACCGGAACAGGCGTGTCCACAAGGTCTTTTTGCCGTCCCCGGGTGACGCACATTTGTCCTTCGCACTCGCTCCACCATCCGCGACGCTGACAGACCTGTTAGCTTTTGAAGGCTTGGTGATGCTGGGAAGTTGGGATGCGTCGGGCAGAGAGGCCCGCGGCTCAAGCAGCCGCGGTGACCCGTCGCCACCGCCGATGTTGTGGGATGGCCGCCGTGGGTCTCGCCTCCATTTGGCGCGCATGAATTTCTTCCACTACCAGCCCCGGTTCAAGTCCTGACTTGTGCACGTAGTCATAGCGGGCGGCTGATGCGACGTTGGTGCTTTGGCCGAACCTTCGTCACTGCAAGGCTCTGACGCAACGCATTACATGCCGAAGGAGCCGGAATCCATTCTGCGATGCTTGGTTATCGCGGCGACACGAAATGACGTGGATACGGGGTGCGTTTCCTTAACTGATCATATATGACTCCAGCTGTGGTGAGCAAGCACCGCGCGGTTTGTCACTAACGGAGGAAGAGGACAAGCCGCGTAAAATTTTGCCGCTGCACTCAAGATGGCCGAGACCAAGGACTGCGCACGGGAGAGGATGATGATGATGATGTTTCAAGATGTGGCACGTACCCACAGCTAGCGGGGAATGGGCTAAGAATCGGGGGGGGGGGGGGGGGGGGGCGATTTGAACTCACTGACATTGATGGGAACGAATGAATAATTATAAAATGCAATAATTGTGGGAAGAAATTTGAGTAGGGCTGTAGGTAATCCATCCTTTTTTTCCTAGTTATACACGCAGCGTCTGGCCCGTTCCCGCAGAAATAATCGCGATGCACGTTTCTACAGTTTTTGTTTTATTATTTAGGGCAGCTTCTTGTCCATGATTTCACCAAGAAATAAGACCAGTGACGCGGAAATCAAGGCTGTTAGAGATAAGCAGTAGATTAACTTGAAGGCGGAGTGCAACAAAATTTCGCTTTGGCTTAATTGGTTTAAATGACCTGTATACTATATCAAATCAACGTTTGGATAATTGCAGATTGGTAATTCTAGAATATCTTTAATGCCGTTAATTTATCACCTAAGACGAAAGGGGTGCATGGTGGTTGTCGAATATGACGCACATCGCAAAACATAGCCTACAAGATATCCAGCGCGACGTTATCGCCACTCGATCTCGATGGTAATTCCGAGACGCCCGCGCTGGTTCTCAACGTTCCGCGTTTTGCGTCATTTCAGACGGGCGGTAGTGGCTACTTTTCTGTTTAATTTCGTTGCAAATACCGTTTGGTGTTGGGACCTTTTTTTAACTCTTCCACTCATATTTCGTACGCAAAACTTTACAGGGAGACCGCTGTAAATCTGTACTAAACGAAACTGCTCAATTTACGCATTCTGAAGTCACGTTAAAATTAACCCAGTCAAATATCCTTCAAAGAAATCTTGTTGGACCTTCAGGATTCCTGACGGCCATTCAGGAAATCCTGTGGGCACGCTTCCAAGAACAATACGAATCCTGAATATTCATCAGGACTGTCTGAGGGCACTCTTCCAATACCAATATTAATCCTGAATGTCCATAAGGAAGGTCTGATGGTTTTTTTCCAACACCAATAGGAATGTTGAATGTGAATCAGGACTGTCTGAGAGCAGCTTTCCACCACCAAAAGGAATCTTGAATGCCACTCATGACCTTCTATGGGCATCTTACCAACAAAAATACGATTCCTGAATGTCCTTCAACGCTTTCTGTGTGGGTCTTTCCAATACCAATACGACTCAAATCCGTCAAGCCTTACTCTGCATGGTTGTGCTGCAACACAAATGTGCGATCGCTGAATTCGCTGGATTCCTTGTTGTAAAGTTTATTTTTAAACACGGCTGAAGACGAAACAATAGAACACTTCTTCCTGTCATGCCGCCGCTTTTCCACATTAAGAAAACATGCTTTAGAAGAAAAATTTAACAGTGCTGGATTAAATTTAACGATACCCAATATCCTATACCTTTTGGTGCCTCTTCTCTCGGACACTGTCATAGGGATGTTGGTGCAGCTGTTGTGGGGTCGATTCAGGACGATTTGGTTGATTCAGGACGAAATCAGGACGATTTCCTTGCTAAATTTTTAAATTTTATATGAATAATTTCCTTTCGTCATTCAAAAATTTTCAAAAGTGATCCTGATTAGACTCCGATAATTGGTTTCCTTCAATCACCCGATTATTGGCCTATCCCCCATAGTGGGTACGAGCCACTTTTAAAGGCAAGCAAGCAAGCAAGATCAATCGGCCTTGGGCCGAGGTACTACTCAGGCGTCAGCCAGTAGTAATAGTTGCCGGACTGTTCTTCCCCGTCTACCTACGGGTAAGCTTCTTGCAAAATCCATCTTTCTTCATGCCGACCTTGCTGGACGTCCATACCGTGCCCAAGATTTCAGAGATACTCTACGTAACGCCATTGACCTTAAAGAGATCAGCTCTATCGGTCAGTTTCAGATGTCGCATGTTTGGATGGTGACGTGCAAAACCAGTGTGGCAAAAACAACACTTGTGAACTATGGGGAGCTCCTAGTTAAAACCGGCGCTGCATGGTGATAGACCCCGAGCCAAAAGCCGTGAAAATGAAGCTCCTATGGCTTCCTGAGCATTTAGAAGATGGCTATATAAGGGAAGCGCTTCAATTCTATGGAAAAGTTACGTGAATCAAGCTTGAAAATTGGAGAGTCGCAGACATGGAAGACATGCCCACTTTGAACCGGGACGTCGTGCTGTCATTGAATGATGGTGTCTCTGTCAGCGAGGTTCCACATCTTTTGACAGTATGTGGCATACATTATCTTGTGTTAATCCCCGGAAAGCCACTACTGTGTCTTCGCTGTAATAAAGTAGGACACATACGCCGTCAATGTCGTGCACCTCGTTGTGACTAGTTGTCGCCGATTTGGGCACTCAGCTGATTAATTCGCTTTGACGTATGCTGATAAGCTCCGGCATGGCACGCGTCCCCCTGATGAGGTGGTAAAAGAACATCTCATTAAGGCGACGGCAGTCCTCGACGCAGACAGGAGGTTTGTCAAGAAAAGGAGCAATCGAATCAACAACATCCCATGTGGCTCAAGACACATCAACGTTGCCTAAGCAGTAAGTAAGCGGAGTTACATCAACCGCGCTTCAAGATCATGCACCACCGCAACAGGAACTGTCTGAAGCTGTGCAGACAGTGTCCTCCCACCGTCATCAGCAAGATGTAGTGGATGCCTCGATCGTGTAGTCGCTCGCACCACACGAAAGTTCTGATGTGCGTTCCTCTACCATGTCATCACTTGCTCCGCAAGAAAGTGGTGATGTGAGTGCCCCTGCCGTGCCTGCGCTTGATCTGCAGAGCGCTGGGCCACAGCCTAGCGAGCATCCTACTGTAGGTTTGCCTGGTTCTGGTGCAGTGGCAAAGCGTCGTGCGATCTACGAGACAAGGTCAGGGGAGACGACGGAAGGCAGCGATTCTTCCTTGAAAGGAGCTCGTCCTAAAGCATCTAAGAAGATGGGAGGATCTCGACGATCAAGGTCCAGAAGCCTAGGTGTCACCTCTCGAGAGGCGTCACCAAACTCGATGCAACGTACCTGCGAACGTACCTGTATGCGATGCAACAACTGTCAGTAACCATGGCGCTGTCACAGCAACTGAGCTTTGCAACTTCGAATGTAAGAAGGCTGAGATCTCGGCAGAAACAGGTACAGCTGCGCCGATCACTGTCATGGCCGCTTTGACTTTGTCGCCATTCAGGAGACAAAGTTGGAGAGCTATGAGATGACCGGCAATGCCCTGCAGCCTTTCCTAACAGATTACTTTGCGTATCACACTCTGTTGACCTTTCCTCGGGTTATTTTTTGTTTCTAAAGAGAAATGTTCCCTTTTCTGATCTCATTTATAACGTCGACATCCAAGGCCGCTTCATAAGTTGCGATTTTCGGTTGCATGGTATACTGTGGCGTTTACTTAATGTTTATGCTTTCAGTGATGAAGCTAATCGAGTTAAGTTTTTCGAAGCTATGGCTAACGTGCTAGATTGCGATCGTTCTGTCGTTCTCATGGGAGACTTCAATTGCGTATGCAATCCATCTGATCGTGCTCAGTCAGTTATCAGGCGGGATAGGAGCGCTGAAGTGCTAACGTGCATCACTGATAACGCTGGCCTCATTGATACTAGGTCTTGAGCTGGGAGTTCGTACTCCACACAGTTCCAAGGCCGTTCCCATGCTCGTCTGGATCGCATATATGTTTCTTCAGCACTCCTAAATGGCCGTATTTCATGTGAAGTGCAGCCTATTTCATTCTCTGATCACTGCATGGTGATTGCCCGGTTTGCTGATAATGGTCGCACTAATTTCAAACCGAAGTGTAAACTATGGAAGCTTAATGAAAGCCTAATTAGCGATAAAGAATTCATACCTCATGTAAGTTCATTGCTAGCATCTTGCTCTTCTGAAGAATTTACACTCATTTGCAGCCTGGGAAATGTTTAAACTGGAAATTCGAGACATATATATAGCAGTCGAAATTAGCTCGATCAGCTCGTATTTCAAAAAGTGCGAAGAAAAAAGGTTGCGGAAAAGCCTTTACAACCTTGATGAGATGGAATCAGAAACACCTGGCACATGTATAAATAAAATCACCCTTGTTAAAAGCCATCTTCATAAATACGATGCTGAACGCTACAAAGGTGCCCGCATTCGCGCTCGTACAACCCGTGCCTTGCACTCGGAAGAACCAACGCGCCAGGTGTTACTTCATGAGCGTCGGCATGCAAATTCAAAGCATATCTCAGATATATATTATAATGGCGTGCTTGTGACAAAACGGAAGAGATTATCAAAGAATTTCTAAGATATTACACAACGCTGTTCAGCCCAGCTCACACGCCAAATCCTGATGTTCTGACACATTTCGTCTCCCTAGTTAACCCTCTCTCAGAGGATGATGGTTCTGTTATTAGTGGACCTTTTACCCAACAAGAAATAGAACTTGCCATTGATCAGTTACCGCTTTCCAAGACACCAGGTCCTGATGAAATCTCTGGAGAATTTTATAAAGCCTTTAAATTTATGTTAAGCCCTGTTTCATTAATATTTACTGCTAGTTTTGCTGAAGATTGCCTACCACTATCATTTACCAAAAGTCATATTATCTTAATCCCTAAATGCAGTGAGAAAGAAAAATTGCGGTTTGTGGAATGCTATAGTTCCATTACAATAATGAATGTAGACTACCAAATTTATGCAAAAGTCCTTATCTAATCGACTCCAGTTTGCAATGGCATTACTTATTGGACCTCACCAGACTTGCGGATTAAAAGGCCGTTCCATACAAACAAACTTGCATCTAGTCCGAACAGCTCTTCAGTACTGCTCGTCCCACTGTGATCACTTTGCATTGCTTCAGATGGATTTAGCAAAAGCATTTTACCGAGTGAACCACGCGTTCCTTTTCAAACTTTTTAGAACACTGTCAATGTTGGCTCCGTTGTTTACAACGGTGTTCGCATGTGCTACACTAATTGTTCTACCAATATAATTGTTAATGGAAATCTATCCGAGCTGGTGCCTATTCTTTCCTCTGTAAAACAGGGTTGTGCGTTATCACCACTTCTATTTGCCCTTTATTTAGAGCCATTGTGTATAAGCATTCTAAAATGCAGTGACATTCATGGCTTTAACATTTTGGGCAATGAACTCAAAGTATTGGCTTACGCAGATGATCTTGCCTTTTTCTGCTCAGACAAACCGAGCATTGACAAGGTGCTATCATTGACTGAAAATTTTGGTATGGCTTCTAGTGCCCAGATAAATTGGTCAAAAAGCTCAGGTCTTTGGTTTGGTTTATGGGGATGTACACCGACTCAATATGCTGGTGTAGAATGGACAACCGTGCCACCTAAATACTTTGGTGTACCTTTTGATGCATATAAGCTTAGTGCACATTTCTGGCGGGAACGTGTGCCGGCACTTCAACGCCTTGCGGATACCTTTACACCACACCGCCTTTCAATATTTGGTAGGGCGGCGGCTTGTAACTTATTCCTGGCTACTAAAATATTTTATGTACTGCAGATACTTCATTGTGCCCGGACTTACATTCAACGATTTCATAGAATATTTGCTACTTTTGTGTGGTCCTCTACCTTAGCGCATATGAGACGAGATAATATCTTTAGACCCGTATGTGCTGGCGGACTTGGCCTAGTGCATCTATATGTGCGACAGATTGTTTGGCGTTTCTTCTTTTTTCGAGATACTTCACACCCGATACTACGCTCATTCATACAAGTGAACTTAGTCGATGCATTACCCAATCTGGTAGTTTCATCCATATATTCTGAAATACCTTGTTTGTGGGGTTTTATGTATGAAGTATATTTCGCTGTGCAGTTCCTCTTGGTTCGATATTCTACTGAGTACCTCTACACAGTGTCCAGAAAACAACTGTATAAAGACTTGATATCAATGATTTTCCCACCTCCCCTTTACCGTTCTACATTCTCCAGCTTGCCAGGGAATGACATACTTAAACGAGTCCGCAAGATGCCTTTATCGCCATGTACAAAAACGTTTTTCTTTAAATTACACAATGAAAGAGCTGTGAAAACTTGGTTGCACAAAAAAGGAATTTTTGTATCCACTGTGAATTGTCGCCTTTGTGATGTACCTGAGAGGCTGAGACTATAGAGCATTGCTTCATAAGTTGTAAAGACGCAATATTACTTGGAGATGTGCTCCAAAGAGCTCCCACGAAAGACTTCATTTTGAATCGCCATACCGTCCGGTACTTGATTGCACCCCACGGAGAAGACGTGCCTTTTGATATGTTTTTCTTAATTGGACTACACAGCTTATGGAAAACGCGCATGTTAGACAGAAACGCTCAACCTGTTGTTTCGTCGAAATTTCACTACGCTCAAATGATTGGTCACTTGAAGGACATGTATTACTTGACAGAGTTTCAACCGGACTGGTACCATCTCTTGTTACGTTGCTTGTTGCCACCTTTTTTAGGATCAAAGCTACTTGCCACCTGTTTAAGATCAAAGCTACTTGTAGTTTTGTGCGTGCAGGGTGTGCTTAACGAGATTTTAGGTCCTTTCTAGGCCATGAATATGAGATGTGTTGGCTGGTGCTTGCACGTTTTTCGCAGATGGTATTTTTCTCGCGTATAGATGATACAATAAATATCATGTAACAAGAAAAAAAGTGGCTGTATATCCTAGTGGTTACGACGCTCGCCTTGGGACCGTGGGTGCGTGGGTTCGAATCCCACCTAGGCAAGAAAGTTTTTTCCTTTTTTTTCTTCATTGTTGATGATGATAGTTTCATGATACGAACCACAAATTTACGGCTGGCTTAAACAGCTTCGCTGTTAAAATTCCCGCTACAGCTTTCTGTTGCTCAATACGGGCTACATAAAAGATTTTTTCCGAGCGTGAAAGAAGCCCGCGAATACACGCAAAGTGCCTCGAGGGGACAGTCATGCGGCAAATTTGCGTGTATTCGCAGGCTTTCACGCTCGGAAAAACACATTCATGTAACACGTAATGAGCAACAGAAAGCTGTAGCGGGAGTTTTAGCAGAGAATCCAGCCCTAATTTGGGGTTCGCGGTTCGTATCAAGAAACTGCTACGCCGTAGTCATGGCAACCAGGAGGGTGGAGGAGGAGCGGCGCGTCGCATGCGCACGTGGTCTCCTCCTCGCCAGCTCCCTCGCTTCCCGACCCCGCCTCTCTTCTCTTCGCGGCACGCTGAGCCAGGAGCAAAAAAAGGCTGAAGCTTGCACTAGGCCGTGAAAAGCTCAAAACACAACGAAGCTGGCCGATTTATATCGAGCGGCTCACCTCCAACGCGTTCGGCGTCGGCAAGCAACAGCGTTCTTGCAACTGTGCCAACCTTGGTTAATCTGCCTGTGTTTGTGGCATGCCAGGAACACTGTCGCTCGTAGGCGCCGACGCGTCCAGCGCTAGTCACGCGAAATGTCGCAAAAGGGAAGGTACCTCCGAAAATTATCGCTCGAGAATACCTTCCTACATGGGTGGTTATGTTAAACCAAGTTAGGACCTAGCAGCAAGTAAGTTAATACCTAGCAGTAGCAGCCAGTAAGACTTGAAGATCGACAGTTTCGCTGTGCCTAAGCTTTGCACGCCGAGTGCAAACTTGCCCGTTTTTACAGCGAAGCTGTTAAGGGCTCAGTCTTCGATGGTCGCGTCCGGGTGTAGAAAAAAAACTCATTGGCCGTATGCTGTATGTGCGAGCAATCATTCACGGGGAGCGAACGCACGGCGGAGAGCAAATTCCACTTCTTCCATTGCGCGAAAGGCCGTGGGAGGACGGCAGGGAGGGAGTAGAGGCGACGTTTAGCTGCGGCACCAAATGCGTATCTTGCGACCGGGCGCAAGGGGAACTGGCGACTCAATCTCCCACGCGAAAGGAGGACAGTGGGAAGGCAGCGCGGGAGGGAGGGGTTGCGGCTTCTGCTCTGCGACCAACTTGTACTTTGCGCGGCGCCGGGTGGTCGCGCGCACCGTGTCCTGAAAGCAATCTGCAACACGGCTCCTACCTTTGTATGCGATGTGCTTTTGCCGCTCAGTTTCCGTTGAAGCGATAGACCGCATGAACCTTCACTCACGGCTGCTGGCGCGCTTGCTCACGCCAGCGTTTTGACAGCGGTTGTGTGCGGTCACACAAACAACGCGCAGAACTGTTGTCGACGGCGGCGGCGGTTTGCCCGTGTTCGCACCAAACGCGCGCGGCGTTGGCGACGTGCTTATGAAGAACGTGCCGACCATTGCCGTAGACCCTATGGTGGTGTACCGTAGCGACCATAAGGCCATGGTCCCTGTGGTCACTAAATAAATGAAAACCACCGGATCATATATATTTCCCATTCTTTAATAGTTCAAATAACCAATTACACCATCACATTTTAATAGTCATAATTAGAAATAACATAATTCCCACCATAGTCCAGCTTCGCTGGTCTTCCACCTCCACCCCAGTGGAAGGGCTGACAGTTTTTTTTATGTTTCTACAATTTTCTCCTTTACACTTTGGTAATTATGACAGTACTTCTCATGTTAGATATTTAATTACAATTACCTAATTAAATCTCAGTAACGAAAGCATTACTGGCGGCTACTCCACGTACTGGAAACTATGCGTTAGGCTTCCTTCGAGGAAAGCAATTGCTCTTTCTTTAAATCTTGGTGCATTATAGTTGGGACACTGTGTATAATTAAAGCACCATCTGTGGATTGAAGCGCAACGCGAAACCTTGCTGCCACAGTCAGTGCTTCACCATTGGGGCAATAGTGCGAAATATTTTGTGTTATGGATTAACATTGCGAACAGATCGACAGAGCTATTTTAGACACTGTTGTCTTCTCATCGGCGATTTTTGCCTAAAGGGTATGAAGCACGCTTAAAGAGGTTTATTTTCTTATTTTTATGTTGCCGCTTCCCATAATGCTAAATAGATATGCACTCGAAACCAGCAGTCTAGCCAGAGCAAGTGCGGAGGCTTTTTACCATAACGGCTATTATCACTGTCGCCTTACGTTTGGCTTCACCAACTTTCTTCTGGTGGGCGCCCTATCTTCTTTTAACTCGCCCAATAACACAGCGAAGCTCACCTTCTCGCGCAGAAAATAAGACTAATGCAGACCCCGACGGGCAGGAACAAGCTAAAGATACTGGGTATGAAGGATGCTTCCAGAAAATTACCAGCACGGAAACCATATGTAAATATATTCGAGACATAGTTAATATCAGCCCGATACCGAGAAACATGCATCCTAAAATACACAAGGGCAGAGGAAAGGCACAATCGGAACCACATGAAATATATTTAGCGTGGAAAAAAGACGTTTACACGTCGACGCGACTTTATACAAAGAACACTCCGGGGCGGTAGTCAGCGTTGTTGATCACCAGCTTAGGGAAATCAACGGCGCTTCGATAAAAGGCAACAACATCCTTGACGCTGAGGAAACGGCAATCGAACTCTTCATCGCCCACCACGGTGAAGAGGATAGGATAGGAATAAACTTTATTTGTCCAGCGGTTATGGCTATTGGCGCCCGGGGCTAGGCTGCCAGGGGTCCATCGCCGGAGAAAAATCTTTCGAGATCCTCGGCAATGACCTTGGCCCACTGGACGGCCCACTCCTGGTCCTCGGGTGCCTCGCTGAGGAGGGCGGCTTGCCATCTCTCAGCGAGGCGCCCCGCTTCAGAGGGTACTGCTATTATCTTACCCCTTCCTCTTGGTCCTTCTTCTTCAGGGCGTTGACATTCCCAAAGTATATGGGCCATATCAGCCCGTTCGTGCTCGCACCACGGGCAGCCGGGCGACGGGTGCAGCGCGAGCCACAGGCGGTGCAGGTGGTAGGGGTTGGTGAAAGTGCCCGTCTGCAACCGCCTCAGGTCGACTGCCTGGGACCTGTCCAGCCGCCCGTGGGGTTGTGGATATGTCATACGTTCTTTCCAGTAGTGTTCAAGAACCTCTCGGTACGAGGCCGGAAACTCCTCGATATCGCGGTCGGCGTCCCCGTGGCCCCCAGCTCCGTCCGTCGCGATTAGGGTTGTGTTGGTAATTCCTCCGCTGGGGTGCCGCACAACAACGGGGCGGCACCCCCGTTCACCCGCGATCACCCGCGATCACACGCGATCACCCTCTGGGTGATCGCGTCGCGGCGGGTAAGTTGCCTCGCGACGAGATGGGCACGCTCGTTGTGGTTGGGCGGGATGCCGGTGTGTTTTCGGCCGTTAGTATTGTTGTTGTTGTCGCGGCTGTTGTCTTCTGTAGTACCAAGCTCCCCGACGTGCGCGGGGAACCATTTGAGGGACTTGTTCGTAATCGTGCCGGACACTGGCTCTGGCGTTGAGCATGCGCGCCACATCCGCGGACACCCAACCTTTGGTGTAGTTCCAGATCGCTGATTTGGACTCGCTTATGATCAGGCTATCCTCCGTACCTCCGTGGAGTACCGCGAGGGCTATGGCCATCTCCTCCGCTGCTTCGGCCGACGGCAGCCTCGCTGATACCGTGACTCGGATCCTTCCCTTCGTATCTACGACCGCCATGTAGGGAAGAGGCCACTACAGAAATACTTACGGACTCGCAAGAAGCGTGCAGAAGGTACAGCAGTGGACGCATATCCGCTGTGGCCATCCGCATACTGAAGACAAGAAAAATAACCTCGAGATGCTTCATTACGTGGACACCAGGCCATGGAACTGTGACAGGGAACCAGCGTGCCGACGCCAACGCCCGATCATAAGCCAACCGGGGGGCGCACCACGACGGGGAACCGGACACAGTCACCAGACCGCTATGGAGCCATTTTAGAAAACCAAAGCTGGTAAGGAGGATCGACCTCCCGTCCTCCAAAATCGCATTTTTATGCGATACAAACGCATCCGATTGTTCAAGTACAATGAACTATCACAATCGCCTTTAATTTCCCATAATTATGTGGTTGATCCGAATCCATCACATGCGTGTCAAGGGCGAGCGCAGCGCTCCGGCGCTTTATCCACTAGTAGGCTTCCTACTAGCGTTGACGTTATCGCTCCTCCTGGCGGCCTTCGCGAGCAGTGAAGACTTTCGCCTCCTGTCTCAATGTCACGCGCACAGATGTGGTGTGTTATTGCGATAGCAATTATATGAACACTCAAAGCGGATTTCTGCCGTCGCCGTCGCCGTTACCATGAGGTTCTGTATGACGTCAAACGGCGATGAAATCGTCACCGCACGCCGTATGCTGTATGTGCGAGTGAAAGCGCGCGAGGGACGCGCGCTTTCACGGGAAGCGATCGCACGGCTGAGAGCAAACTGCGCATTCCGCGCCGTCCTCCCTGAAGGGCTGCAGAAGTAAGCGTCTCTTTCCTCCTTTACAATCACCATATATATAGAGAGAGCAAACGCTACTTCTTCCGTCGCGCGAAAGCCCGTGGTGGGACGGGAGGGAGGGAGGGGAGGCGACGTTTACCTGCGGCACCAAATGCGTAACTATATAAAAGCGTTGCGAGGCCAGAAGGTAGTAAAGACTTCCGACGCTGCTCGACGAGTGTCCCGTACAATGTCAGATCCCCTTCGGCGCGAGCTCCACCACGGCAGAATTAGCGGGGCTCCACCTAGCCGCCGGTGTCCTGGCTGAGGACCCTCCTGGGCAACCGGTGGCAGTGCTCTGCGACTCGAAGCCAGCGCTCCAAAGCCATCAACCACCGCCGGTCAGGGCTTACGGGGCCTTGGTCAGCCCGAAGTTCTCTGCATTGGCTGCCGCGGGGTTCACCATCTCGTTTCACTGGCTACCTTCTCATGAGGGAATAGCCGGTAATCAAGAAGCGGAAACCCTCGCCAAAAGCGCCCACCATCCTGAAGTGCCACTCATAAGAGCAGTCGCTTCCTCTGATTTTTCGAAGCAGCGCCTGAAAAAACTGCTCGCAACCGTTCACCCGGATTCCAGAGTGGCAAACGGCAAGGATCCCAGGCTACTTCCAGAGGGTGGCCTTACCAGGAGGGAACGCGCAACGTTGCTTCGACTGCGCGGGCTGTGTCTGGACGGCGATGCGGCTGCACGCCAAGGGACGCTCCAGCTCACCGGCCTGCAAAAGTTGCGGTGACCCCGACACCTTCGACCACCTTCTCTGTGCTTGCCCAGCGCTGGCACAGGACCGCTCAAGGGTCATAACAGCCTACATGCAACAGGGTCTACCCGCTGCGACAACCAGCGACCTCCTGTTCCCGTCCCCTGCCCACCTCCGAGCTCTCCATAGCCTCTTGGAGTTTGTGGAGTCGAACGGGATCACCGCCCATCGCTAAGCGCTCGCCCACAGCAGGCCATCGCCTTCATCACCGGCCCCCTCCATGATCGGATGAGACCACTGCTGCTTCCCCTTCCCTTCCTCACATCTTTATCTCCCACTTCCCCTTCCCCTGACGCTGCGCCGTGCTCTCTATTGGGCAGCAGAAATAGGCCTCCTTTTCCTTAATAAACCACTACTACTGTCCCGTTCTGATCTCGTCAAAAACCTCCGAGCCGCCCCCAGAGGCACCGGCAACAGTCACCAACGCCGCGCGCGTTCGGCGCGAACGCGGGCAAAACGGCGACGGCGTCGACAACAGTTCTGCGCGTTGCTGGTGCGGCTGCATCTCCAAGTTTATGCAGCTGATAGAACTACTACCCTTACTCCGTATATAGCTCTCTACTAAGTTGCTATTGGAATTGGTGCTTCGCCTTTCGGGTGAAACTGCGACATTTTTTCTTCCCTCACGGCACGGTTGAGGGGTACGTCCAAGAAGTGAGACAGTTACTTCCCATTTGCTTTCCTCGAAATGGGGGCGGCGAACGCTATGCATTATTTTCAGGTTTCTGTTATTGCTTCGCACTTTTAATATTTAGGTCTCAGAAGATTTAACACAAAACGCAGGCGCTATCGGTGCTTTACTTCATGACGTTTGTTTGTTGGCTGTAATATTGAAAAAATCCCACGAAGAACTATGTCAAGAATGTAAGACATGGTATTAGCAACTTTAGTGATTGAAGAACTTTAGTGCCATCAAGAAGATATATATATATATATATATATATATAATGTATTGAAGGCGAATGACCTCGCTTCGATGTCTGGTAAAAGACGACAACGATTATATATATATATATATATATATATATATATATATATATATATATATATAATGTATTGAAGGCGAATGACCGCGCTTCGATGTCTGGTAAAAGAAGACAACGATGAGTGGTGGTTGTTAACGCGCCAGCTCGCGCTCGCCAGTAACCGGAACTGCCTTTTGAATAGCCTTCTGCAACGCCACGTCCAGGCCTGCTTGAAGACCAACACCCCCATTTTAAGCGGTGGAGGTGCTGGGTACTGTTCATCCTGAAACTTCGCAGCCGGACGCTACCATCAGCTTTCACCATGACTGATCCTGGCCTATCGCAAGCTGCTCCCGTGCCAACGACAATCAACTGTGCTGGCGTGCCCCGACAACGCGACCCTACCTATATTTAGCGGCACCGACGACGAGGACGTCGAGGATTGGATCGTCGAGTACGAACGAGTGAGCTCTTGTAACAAATGGATGACCGCGCCAAGCTCACGAACGTTCACTTTTACATCACTAATGTAGCCGGCCTCTGGTTCAAAAACCATGAAACCGAAATCACGAACTGGTCGACCTTCACGGCAGCCGTCGCGGAGGTCTTCGGTCGTCCTGCCGTGCGCCGGCTTCGCGCGGAAAAGCGCTTGCGCAGTCGAGTCCAACGCAGGGAGGAGATGTTTACAAGCTACATCGAAGATGTTCTCTCCCTGTGCAAGCGCGTCGACCCATCTCTCACCGAAGGAGAAAAAATAAAGCAAATCATGAAAGGAGTCGACGACGATGCATTCCAGATGCTTTTCGCTAGGAACCCCCAGACGGTAGCCGACGTGAAACAACTTTGCCAGACTTACGACGAGCTGCGAAAGCAGCGTGCGTCGATGCGCCATGCTGCTCAAGATACAGCAGACATTTTATCCCTTGCCAACGACGCCACTGCGATCACACCATTTTGCTGCCATACATAAAGCAGTTCATCCGTGAGGAAGTTGCACGTCAACTTTCCCTTGTCGCCCACACACCTGAGCCAGCGCCGTCATCTTTAGACCCACCTCTTCGTCACGTCATTGAGACGCAAGTCACCCAGGCACTACCAGCTGCCCCTCCGGAGTTGCCAGCCACTACGTCACTAACTTACGCTGCCGTTCTTGCCAGACCACAGGCCCCATCTCTTTCTGGCGCCTACCGGGCCAACGGCTCCTTCTACACGTCGCCGCCACGCTCACGCATGGTGCCCCATCCTTCTTCGCCCACCGGACCATCTATTGTGAATCCGTGGCGCACAATTGATAACCGGCCCATATGCTTCGCATGTGGTCTTGCGGGCCATATAGCCCGCCACTGTCACCGTCGCCGCTTCCGCTCTTAATATGGTGTGGCTTCACCAACCTATCAAGGTGCTCAGCATTCACCACAAGTTTCTTCTCCTGTCGCCGACCAGTTTTCTACACGCCGCCCGTATGACTCACGCCGGTCATCTTCTCCCCGTCGCCGATCTATCTCCCGATGCTTCGCCGACCTAGCCCCGCACGAGAGGAAAACTAACAGCCGCAGTTCCCGAGGCAAGAACTGCGCCATCATCGAACTCTCCAAGACCTCATTTTTACCCACCTAACGAAATTGATTTATTGGTAGAAGGTATCGCCGTACGTGCACTTGTCGACACAAGAGCTGTTGTTTCTGCAATTAGTGAAAAATTGTGCCGCGATCTGAGAAAAGTGACCACCCCGCTTACCGATGTTTCCCTGCGTACGGCGACCTCGCATCACGTCAAGCCTACCGCTCAGTGCACAGCCCGTGTAATTATTCAAAATGTTATGTATGCCGTTAAGCTTGTCGTCCTGCCCCGATCCTCCTACGACGTAATCCTAGGATGGGATTTTCTGTCTACTCATCAAGCCCTCATGGACTGCGCTCGTGCCGAACTCACATTGTCGACGCCGTGCCCTGACCTCGACGACCACACTCTCCCTAAAGTGTTTGCTGCGGCTGATGTCCACATCACCCCGTTGTCCGTCGTTTTGATGCCTGTGTTTTCGCCTGCCGCCACCAACTGACCTGTTTTGTTTTCGCCGTCTGCAGCTCCTGCTCATCGCCGAAACTTCCTCCTCCCGTGGGCTGTCATCAACTTCTGCAATGGTTCTGCGGCTATCTACGTGTGCAATGCATCTGCATGTCAGTCACTTCTACTACGCGGCGACTGTCTGGGGAGCTTCGAGACTTTTGACTGCCTTTTCGAGGATGCAGTGCTTGGAGATAAGGCATCACTACCGATTTGTGCCGCCGCTCTTGCCGCTGGCACCGATGACCCTGTCGACATATTCTTACATGCCGTGGATTCTGACCTCACATCTGCGCAGCACAAGGAAATCATGCAACTCCTGCAGCGTTTTCGAGCTCCTTCGACCACAACCAGTCTTCCTTAGGTCGAACATCAGCAGTTGTTCATCGGATCGATATCGGTCAACAAGCACCATTGCGCGTGTATCGTGTATCGACTGCAGAACGCCGTGTCATCGATGATCAGGTAGACGATATGCTGAAACGTGGAATAATCCAGCCCTCCAGCAGTCCCTGGGCCTCTCCAGTTGTGCTGGTGAAGAAAAAGGTGGATCCATCAGGTTCCGCGTGGATTACCGGCGTCTTAATCGAATAACACGCAAGGGTGTGTACCCTCTACCACGCATCGACGATGCCCTGGACTGCCTACAGGGAGCAGAATTCTTCTCGTCCTTAGATCTGCGCTCGGGACACTGGCAGGTACCGATGGTGGAGGCCGATCGCGAAAAAAAACGGCTTTTGTGACACCCGATGGCCTGTATGAGTTCACAGTTATGCCCTTCGGCCTCTGCAACGCGCCTGCTACTTTCGAGCGCATGATAGACACGATCCTTCGAGGCCTCAAGTGAAATATTTGCCTTTGTTATTTGATGACATTGTGGTCTTTTCCTCCGATTTTGCGTCCCATCTAACTCGCCTCGAACACGTGCTCGCTTGCCTCTCAGCTGCAGGACTGCAACTGAACTTGAAGAAAGGCCTCTTCGCCGCTCGAAAGCTTACAATTCTAGGTCATGTTGTTTGGAAGGACGGTATTCTCCCCGACCCTGCAAAACTTACAGCCGTTTCAGCGTTTCCCAAACCAAGTACCATGAAAAATCTCCGCAGCCTTATCGGGCTATGTTCATATTTCCGACGCTTTATTCGCAATTTTGCTATGATCATCAACCCTTTGACCAAGCTCCTCGCTGGCAGTAATAACCTTTCGGCATGGTCTCCTGCTTGCGACTACACTTTCAACAAACTGCGCCAGCTCCTTACGTCGCCTCCTATACTGTGACACTTCGACCCCTCTGCACCCACTGAGATCCACACGGACGCCAGCGGTGTCGGGTTAGGCGCTATTCTTGCTCAACAGAAAGATGGGTTTGAAGAGTACGTCGTTGCCTAAGCAAGCTGAACTCTCAACAAAGCCGAAGGCAACTATTCTGTCACTGAAAAAGAATGTCTTGCCATAATTTGGGCGATAGAGAAATTTCGTCCTTACGTGTACGGGCGCCCATTTGACGTAGTGACCGACCACCACGCCCTGTGCTGGTTGGCGTCACTGAAAGATCTAAGTGGTCGCCTCGCTCGATGGGCATTGCGCCTCCAGGAATACGACATCCGCGTCGTGTATCGCTCTGGTCGGAAACATTCGGATGCAGACGCCCTGTCCCGTTCGCCCCTGCCTCCCGACCCTGTCTGCTTCACAAATACTACCTACGATACCACCGCTCTCACCATCTCTGACATGCCATCTGAGCAGCGCAGGGACCCGTGGGTGGCTTCCGTTCTAGTGTTTAAGTCTGGCCGGACTTCTGACCCCACTTCTCGGACGTTGTGTCGGCAGGCTGAGCACTTCACCACTCGGGAAGACGTTCTGTACCGCCGGAATTACACCCCCGGCGGCCGTAAGTGGCTCCTCGTCATTCCCCGCCACCTGCGCTCCGAAATCTGCTCCACTTTCCACGACGACCCACAATGTGGCCCCGTAGGTTTCCTGAAGACGTATTCACGTATTAGGCTTCGGTATTATTGGTATGGCATGTACCATTTTGTTCGACAGTACGTCCGGTCATGTTCCACGTGCCAGCGACGCAAGACTCCTCCTCAACACGCCGCCGACACCTTATTACCTCTGCCATGCCCCGCCCGACCATTTGACAGTGTCGGCATCGACATCTACGGTCCATTTCCCTGCACACCAGACGGTAACCCTTGGATAATCGTTGCCGTCGATCACCTCCCACGGTATGCAGAAACTTCACCTCTTCCGTCGTCCACAGCAAAAGACGTTGCCACTTTCATTCTTTACAATCTCGTCCTTCGTCATGGAGATCCTCGGACAGTTGCTGAGTGACCGTGGTCGTGTGTTCCTCTCCGACGTCATCGCAGCATTGCTTCGTGAATGCCGCGTCGTTCACCGCACAACCAGTGCCTATCATCAACGGACAAACGGGATGACAGAACGTTTTAACTGAACCCTAGACCACATGCTCTCTAAATACGTCTCGTCAGACCACTCCAATTGGGACCGAGAGCTATATTTTGTTACGTTCGCTTACAACACCACCATTCAAAGGACAACTGGACTCTCCTATTTCTTTCTCCTTCATGGACGCGAACCTTCTTGCACCATGGACACTATTCATTTATACCGACCCGACGCCTCAAAGTCCACGACTCTATCTCAAGCAGCTACATACGCTGAAGAATGCCGCCAACTTGCACGTTCATTCACACCACAAGACCAGTGGCGCCAGAAGCAACACCACGATGCATCCGCTACAACTACGTGCTATGCTCCTCGCTCGCTAGTCTGGCTGCGTGTCCCGTCCACGGTACACCTGGCCTTTTCAACGAAGCTGGTCTCCAAGTACCAGGGTCCATATCGTAAACTTAACCAAACATTTCCGGTGAACTACCTCATCGAGCCGTTAGAACCGTGTGCTGACCATCGTTGTCGCGGCCAAGAAATTGTCCACGTGTCCCGACTCAAGCAGTGCTACGATCCCCCTGTGTTTTCTTGCCCCTAGGTCGCCAGGATGGCTCCTTATTCCGCGGAGAGGGGGGGGGGGGGGGGGGAATTGTACTGACGTACTGACTGCGAATGACCGCGCTTCAATGTCTGGGAAAAGAAGACGACGATGATCGGTGGTTGTTGTTGACTCTCTAGCTCGCGCTCGCCAGTAACCAGACCTGCCTTTCGAATAGTCTTCTGCAACGCAACGTCCAGGCCTGCTTGAAGGCCAACCATTTTAATATACTGCCACCTGGTGTTTTGAGCCAGCAAACAATCATCATTGGGTGCCCAGCAAGAACGGAGAAGACGACGAAGTCGAAGATCCCGCGCCAGCTGGAGAACCGTCCCTTCGTGTCTGGCATTCTTCGTGTCTGGCTGCTGGTATTGTTGCTTGCGCTGGCCTTAGCGCGTGACAAACAGGTGGAGGTGCTGGGTAATCTAATCTATGCACCAAACCCCTCCGAGCAGCAGGAGCTCCAGTCCCGTATCGGTGGTTACGCCTGTACACCGCGCCAGCAGAAGGATCCGTGGACAAGCCCCTGAGTTTGGACTCCTCCCAGAGACAATGGCAGCTCCGACCACCCCAACCGGTATGGAAGGCAGTACGCCGATTCATTGTACGCTACTCAATCCGCGAACGCCGAATCCCTTCCACGGTGCCATGCATGAGGATGTTGAAGATTGGCTCGTGCACTATAAATGTGTTGCCGCGTTCAACAAGTGGGACGATGCAGAAAAACTGAAAAACGTATATTTCAACCTTAACGATGGCGCACGTGTTTGGTATGAGAACCGTGCAGATACCCTAACTTCATTAGAAGAATTCAAACGCCGTCTTTTTGAGACGTATGCGAGCCCTGATCGCCGAGAACGAGCTGAGCGTGATCTCCAGTCCCGTATATAAATGCCGAACGAAGGTGTCGCAATGTATGTCGAGGACATGACACGTCTCTTTCGACGAGCCGACCCCAGCATGTCGGAAGAAAAGAAGGTGCGGTACCTGATGCGCGGAGTGAAAGAGCAGCTGTTCGGCGGTCTCGTGCGCAGTCCTCCCAAGACTGTGTCAGAATTTCTTTCCGAGGCCGTCACCATGGAACAGACTCTTCGGCAGCGGGCACCATCATACGAACGCCTAGTGAACGCTGCCTCACCTACGGACTTCTTCGGAGCTCTCGGGGGATTTCTTCCGAGAGCTCATCCGTTCCGTAATCCGCGAAGAACTCCAGAAACTGTCGGTACCTTCACAGCCGACGCTCAGATCTTTGTCCAGCGTTGTCAGTGACGAAGTCCAGCATGCGCTAAGAGAACCACCCTTCAACACAGAAGCTCAATCGCTAAGAACTGACAGCCCCCGTATGTCGTATTCGCAAGCTTTGCGGCAACCTGCACCACCTTCCTCCCCGTTTCGCACCGCGTCCCCGGCCATACTACAGCCCGACCAAGCGGCCTCGTATTACCACGACAACCGACAGGCCCCAAGAAAATCAGACGTGTGGCGGGCACCTGATCGCCGTCCCCTTTGCTTTCACTATGGCGAAGCTGGGCATGTCTACCGACAGTGCTCATATCGAGAGCTCGGACTACGCGGATTCCCAGCAAACGCGCCGCGACCTAGGTTCGGCCAGCGTCCTCCTACAATTGAAGAATACGTTGCCCAGCAGCGCAGATCCTGATCAGCTCGACACCAGTCACGCTCCCCTTCGCCGCGGCGGTTTTCGCCGACTCGCCGTACATATTCGAGCGTGATGCAGGGTCGGTCGCCCAGCCCGCGCCGGGAAATCTAACCACAGCGGCCTTCGGGGGCGAGGCCGCTCAGTCTGGACGTGCTCAAGGACCCCTGGCTGACGCGTACGCAGACCGACGATACATCGACGACGACAGTACCTGCTGATTACGGAAGAAAAATTTCCTTGGACATTCCTGTATTGCTCGACGGTCGTGAATTGACTGCTTTAGTGGACACTGGAGGGGATTATTCAATAATCAGCGAAAAACAGGTTCGATTCCAAGGCATCGTCACTTTCTTTAGTAGCTACTAAAGAAAGTGACGACGCCTTAGAATCGAACGCCAGTTCGTACAGCTGGTGGGCACATCGTCACACCACTCGGCATGTGCACGGCACGAATAGAGATTCGCGGCTCCACGTTTGTTGCCAGCTTCAGCATTCTCCCTCAGTGTTCTCGAGACCTAATCATCGGCATGGACTTTCTTAGGAAGCACGGAGCTATCATCGACATTCGACAACGCCTCGTCACTTTCTCGACAAAGAGCGCCGCAGCGACGACCAACACCATCCACCCTCGAGCACTGCTTCGTGCCATCGACGACGCTGTCACGTTACCACCGCGTGCAAGTGTAGTGGTTCAAGTGGCATGTGACACTCTTACACGGTGAAGCGGTCGCAGAAAGCAATCACCCTCTCCTGCTTTCTCAAGGTGTTTGCGTAGCAAGAAGTCTTATTCATCTCCATGATGGCCACTGTGACGTTCTTCTCACGAGCTTCAGCTACGAACACTCCCACCTTTTCCCCGGTACTGTCATCGCCTACGCCGACCCAATCGCCGATGTCACTGAATGTTTTGTTTCCGAGGCAATTGGCACTGCTGAAGCACCTCTACGCAACGTCGACATTAGTCCAACGCTTCCTGAAGACAACAAACAACCCCTGCGCGAGCTGTTGCTCGAGTTTTCACTCTTGCTTTGCACGGTCGTCGAAGATACGTCAAACGGCGATTACGAAACACCGTATCATCACCTATGACGACGCGCACCCCATACGGCAACAGCCTTGTCGTGTTTCCCCGAACGAACGACATGCGATTCAAACGCAGGTGAAGGAAATGCTTCAAGAAGGCGTAATACAGCCTTCATGCAGCCCCTGGTCATCGCCAGTCGTGCTTGTTAAAATAAAGATGGCACGCTTCGGTTTTGTGTTGACTATACCGGAAGCTAAACAACGTCACAAAGAAAGACGTGTACCCGTTGCCTCGTGTCGACGATTCTCTGGACAGGCTGAGGCGTGCGAAGTATTTCTCCTCTATTGATCTGAAAAGTGGCTACTGGCAAATTGAAGTAGATGAGCAGGACCGCGAGAAAACTGCTTTGTTACTCCGGACGGCCTTTACGAATTTAGAGTACTCCCTTTCGGCCTCTGTTGCGCTCCCGCCACATTCCAGCGAATGATGGATACCGTTCTCGCTGACCTCAAATGGAAAAGCTGCCTCGTCTATCTAGATGATGTTGTCTTTTCGGAAACTTTTGACGAGCACCTTCGACGCCTTCGGAATGTACTCGAAGCCATTCGATCGGCTGACCTTACCCTCAAGCCAGAGAAATGCCATTTCGGTTACGAGGAACTGAAGTTTCTCAGTCATGTCGTGAGCGCGGCAGGTGTTCGACCCGATCCCGAGAAGACTGCTGCCGTAGCTGCTTTTCCAGCTCCAACAGACAAGAAAAGTGTCAGACGATTTTTGGGCTTGTGCGCATATTATCGACGCTTCATTGAAAATTTTTCGAAGATTGCAGAGCCGCTATTTCGCCTTACGCGTGACGACGCGCCGTTTCTCTGGACTGATGAACAACAGACCGCCTTTGCCGAGCTGCAGCGTCGATTGTCTTCTCCTCCCGTGCTCGGTCATTTCGATGAGGATGCTGACACAGAAGTACGCACTGACGCCTGCAATATCGGTCTCGCAGCTATCTGGGTGCAAAGGCAAGACGGGACTGAACGAGTTATAGCCTACGCGAGCCGCACTCTGTCACGTGCCGAGTCCAATTACTCCACCACAGAGAAGGAGTGCCTCGCGGTCATTTGGGCTACTAGAAAGTTTAGGCCGTATCTCTACGGGCGGCCATTTAAAGTTGTGACCAATCATCACGCTTTGTGCTGGTTGGCCAACCTCCGAGACCTTTCTGGACGATTAGCACGTTGGAGTCTGCGACTCCAGGAATTTAACATCACCATCGTATACAAGTCAGGCCGAAAATATGAAGATGCTGACACGCTATCACGAGCGCCTGTTGGAATCCTGACGATGAAGATGACAGTGCCTTCCTGGGAGCCCTCAGCGTGCCGTATCTGCTCGCTCAAACGCTACGTGAAAGGATGTCGTGAATGCCAGCGCCGCAAGTCACCCCCCCCCCCTTCAAAGCTGCAGGCCTTCTACAACCTATCGACCCTCCGCGTACGCCATTTGATCAAGTTGGATAGGACCTTCTTGGACCATTTCCCTTGTCTTTCTCCGGCAATAAGTGGATCATTGTCGCAACCAATTACTTGACGCGTTACGGTGAGACGAAGGAACTACCACGCCGGACAGCATCTGAGGTTGCCCAGTTTTCTTATGCATCACATTGTGCTTCGGCATGGCGCACCGTCATTCATCATCACTGACCCAGGGACGGCATTTACGGCGAAGCTCCTGGACGACATCTTCAAGTTGAGTTACACGAGTCATCGAAAGGCTACTGCATACCACCCTCAGATTAACGGCTTGACAGAAATACTAAACAAAACACTGGCATACATGATATCTATGTACGTGTATGTGCAGCACAAAACATGGCATGAATTCCTGCCGTACGTAACGTTTGCGTACAACACTGCCACGCGGGAAACTACACGATTCACGCCGTTTCGCCTCGTTTATGGTCGAGATGTTCAAACTATGCTCGACGCCATGATTCCGTATGATGACATCGATCAGCTCGACCATTTAGCTCCTGACGTCGAGGAGTACATTCAGCGCGCCGAGGAAGCACGTCAACTGGCCCGTGTGCACATAAGACAGCAGCAGTGTACAGATGCAATAAGGTACAATCTTCACCATCGACAAGTTACCTATGAGCCCGGTGACCAAGTTTGGGTTCGGACCCCCATTAGACGGCGAGGCCTCAGCGAGAAACTCCTGAGCAAGTACTTCGGACCGTGCACAGTACTAAGGCTTGTCAGCGACGTGAACTATGAAGTGATTCCTGACGGACACCTGCCATCGTCCAAGCGCCGATTACTACGTGCAGAGATTGTACATATCGTCCGCCTCAAGCCGTATTTTACACGGTGATGTTCATATAGTGTACTGGTGGACAAACTTTTCAAGACGATAGTCTTTCTTGGGGAACTTAAACGCAGAAAATTTGGTCTATCTGTCTGTCTGTCTGTCTGTCTGTCACCCGATTCAGCCACCCGGCCAAAGTTGGACCACTTGCTTACCGCCCACACTACTTAAACTGGTACGGCTGTTCATACTTGTGAACGTTATCGATCACAAAGTAAATATTACGCATATCTGAGGCGCAACATCCCTAGGTAAGTATTAGGAGGTGTGTTCCTTTAATAGAAAATACATAGATACGTAACTCTAAAGACCCTAGTTTCTTAAGCTGCGCTGAAAATGCCATGCTATGCGCGCCGACGAACGACGTTCCCCGACTGCGCGCCGACGAGCGCCCTCTGCCATGGAGGAAGGAAACCCTCTGCACAAGCTCATGTTTCCCGATGTATTGCCAGATGGCGTCCATGTCTCACGCAGCGCCTCCTCAATTTTATCAATGCCAGCCAGATGCGGCCGATTCAACATAAAGGAAGCGCTGTCTGAGGCAGGGCAAAACATAAATGGCCGCTTGATGAAATAATGCGGTAAAATGAAATCTGTTCAAACAAACCTTCATGCCAGGACGGAAATGGTACGAGAACAGCATCACGGGTGGCCGCGGATCAGACCAGCACTCATGTAGTACGGCCGGCAGAAGACTATCGTCTTTTTCTTTTTGCTGTAGTCGCGTCGTCCTCCGAAGAACTGCGCAGCAATTTTTTTCCCAGACCACAGAACGCATTTTTAAAGACGATAGTCTTTCTTGGGGAACTTAAACGCTGAAAATTTGGTCTGTCTGTCTGTCTGTTTGTCTGTCTGTCACCCGATTCAGCCACCCGGCCAAAGTTGGACCACTTGCTTACCGCCCACACTACTTAAACTGGTACGGCTGTTCATACTTGTGAACGTTATCGATCACAAAGTAAATATTACGCATATCTGAGGCGCAACATCACTAGGTAAGTGTTAGGAGGTGTGTTCCTTTAATAGAAAATACATAGATACGTACCTCTAAAGACCCTAGTTTCTTAAGCTGCGCTGAAAATGCCATGCTATGCGCGCCTCCTCAATTTTATCAATGCCAGCCAGATGCGGCCGATTCAACATAAAGGAAGCGCTGTCTGAGGCAGGGCAAAATATAAATGGCCGCTTGATGAAATAATGCGGTAAAATGAAATCTGTTCAAACAAACCCCCATTGCATTTATCATACCAGGATGGAAATGGTACGAGAACAGCATCACGGGTGGCCGCGGATCAGACCAGCACTCATGTAGTACGGCCGGCAGAAGACTATCGTCTTTCGACGACATTTGCAGCGAAGCACGCAGATACGCGGCAATTTTTTGCCTCGTGTGCATGTCCGTATGTGGGCTAGCGCGTTTACATTTTGTGTGTGTGTGTCTTACCTAATTCGTGTACTTTCCGTGTACGTCTTGTGTTTGAGCATCGAGTCGATGCTTCATTGGGAGGGGGAATAATGCCACCTGGCCTTTTGAGCCAGCAAACAATCATCATTGGGTGCCCAGCAAGAAATGAGAAGACGACGAAGTCGAAGATCCCGCGCCAGCTGGAGAACCGTCCCTTCGTGTCTGGCTGCTGGTATTGTGGCTTGCGCTTGCCTTAGCGCGTGCCCATATATATATATATATATATATATATATATATAGTCCACGCCTGCAGACTGGTGCCTACTGGCTCCAGTCTGCCCAACGTGGGGCCCCAGCGGCATTCCGGGATGGACCATGGTCATGGGGAAAGCTGACAAAAAATTAAATTATGGGGTTTTACGTGCCAAAACCCCGATCTGATTATGAGGCCCGCAGTAGTGGGGGACTCCGCAAATTTCAACCACCTGGGGTCCTTTAATGTGCACCTAAATCTAAGTACACGGGTGTTTTCGCATTTCGCCCCCATCAAAATGCGGCGTAGCCGTGGTCTAGTGGTTAGGACGCCCGCCACGGCTACGGGAGGTGAGGAGCTCAATCCCCGCCTCCGGACACCCACTGGTAAATGGGTACAAGCAGCCCTCAGGCCTGGCGTCTGGCAGTGGAGAGGTGCGTGTGCTTGGGAAGAGGCCTGCAACCCCGCTGTGGGTGTACATATGTAGATATGTTGCCTTGTGGCCGCGATAAGCCATCGCGGCCTGCGCCCCCCCCCCCCCCCCCGCCCATGGAGAAAGCTGACAGCGCCTGTTCCGCGGACAGTAGCGACTAGAGATGGGTCGCTCAGGAGCGAGCCGGATCTTGTGAGCGGCTGTTTTTAAAGAGCGAGTGAGCCGTGGTTCAGTAAAATGAGCGGCGGTTTTTTTTGGAGAAGGGGAGCCGGTTCTCTCGCGTTCAGAGAGCCGTGCCGATGCGCTCCGTCAGAGCCGAGAGCCGGGTCTTCTGCTTGGTTAGGGAGCCTACATGCAACGCCGTCTTAAAACGACGTTGCATGTAGGCACCCTATGCTGGGTGCGACTTCCGCGCCATCTATTAGCGGTACGAAAAAGCAACTGCCCTCCCGCCCTTCCTCGCAAGAGTCGCCTTCACCCCCTCGCCTTCGGCTGAAGAACGAAAGAACCGCCGCTCACTTACTGAACCACCGCTCCCTCGCTCTTCAAAAGATCCGGCTCGCTCCTGAGCGCTCGGAGCGAGCCGCTCTTTTGAAGAGCGAGGGAGCCGTGGTGAGTAAGTGAGCGGCGGTTTTTTTTCGGAGAGAGGAAGCCGGCTCTCTCGTTCAGTGAGCGTTCCTAGAGAGCGCTCAGGAACGAGCCGGATCTTTTGAGCCGCTCTTTTGAAGAGCGATTCAGCCGTTGTTCAGTAAGTGAGCGGCGTTTCTTTCGGAGTGAAGAAGCCGGTTCTCTCCTCCTTGAATGAGCCGATGCCGAACAATTCCGTCCGAGCTGGGTCTTCTGCTGGGTTTCGAGGTTTCGATTTCTGACCTACGAATGGTGGCCTGTGTGGGCAGACTCGCGCTACTGGTACTCGCTCGCAGTGTGTGGTGTGCGCAGCAGTCCGTTAGGTTTTTTTGTGTGTCCTACGGTGTGGCACCCCATGCCACCGAGGGAGAGAAGTAAAGAAGTCTTAATTGGCAAAGGATGGCACCGTTCGTTGCCTGCTGCTGTTCGAACGAGGTCTCACGACTCTCACCGAGCGCACATCGTGCGCTGGTCCAATAACACTTCGAAGATGGTCTTCGGTGTCTTTAAAGACAACAGGAGAACGTACAGTTTACGTTCTCGTCTTCATTTGTGCTAATTAGTGTAGTCATGCAAAATGTCGCCCATGACATGCACTTCAGTGCATTTTCTGAGCGTGTATCACTAGCACGTCATT